>NW_028270139.1:95399347-95699347 GCF_037043375.1 Chiloscyllium plagiosum
TCCTGCCCTTATTTTCTATTCTTCAATGTAACATCATAAGAGAGTGGAGAATATTCTGCAGGGGATAGGGAGTGAACTAGAAATGATCATTTTCATTGATACATTGAGGGCATTGGTTTTGAGACTCTGACACAGGACTTCACTGCAATCAGTTCACATTCATAAATTGGAAAGAAATAAGAGCATGTTACAAGATTTAAAACAATCAGTCAAATATAAACATAAATGATATATTGATTTACAGCTTTGATGTGCATGTGCATGAGAGCATTGGCTTGCAAATGCAAGAAGACAAGGCTCAGCTTGCAAGCTGAGCAAGGCACGTGGGAGCAAAGGTCATTGACAGAGCAGTGGGACAGAACAAAGCCTGAGGTCGCTACAAGGAACCATACATCAACCCAAAAAGACCACATACAAAGCTACAGTAAAGACCATCTAGTGTCTTAGAGACATATACACGTAGTTATTGGTAAACCAGAATCTGATGATGCATAGATGGAGACAAAGTTTGTGGAACATATGTTTCACACTGTCAACTTCACTGCAAATGTCAATGCTGCCACACTATATGAAGTCATAATGTCATAGAGTTGCACAGCATGGATATAGACTCTTTTATCCAACTCATCCATGCTAACCAGAAGTCCTAAATTAATCTAGTCCTATTTGCCAGCATTTGATCAATATCCCTCTCAACCTTTCATATTCATATACCCATCCAGAATGCCTTTTAAATGCTGTAATTGTACCAGCCTCCACCACTTCCTCTGGCAGGTCATTCCATACACGTACCATCCTCTGCATGAAGAAGTTGCCCCTTAGATCCCTTTTATATCATTCCCCTCATGCCTTAAAAGTTTTGTCCTTGGCTATTCACCCTATCTATGCCCCTTAGGATTTTATAAACTTCTATAAGGCCACCCTCAGCCTCCGATGCACTAGAAAAAATACTCCCAGCCTATTCAGCCTATCCCTATAGCTCAAACTCTCCAACTCCAGCAAAATCCTTGTAATTCCTTTATGCACCCATTCAAGTTTAACAAATATCTTTCCTATAGCAGGGAGACCAGAATTGAACGCAGTATTCGAAAAGTGGCCTAACCAATGTTGTGTACAACTACAACATGACATCCCAACTCCTTTAGGCAAAAGTGAGGACTGCAAATGCTGGAGATCAGAGTCTAAACGTGTGGCGCTGGAAAAGCTGATGACATCCTGATGAAGAGCTAATGCTCGAAACATCAACTCTCCTGCTCCTCAGATGTTGCCTGACTGGCTATGCTATCCCAACTCCTATATTCAATAATTCCTCATTTCCCCTCCCCCCAGCCTATCTCAGTCCCAACCCCCGGATTCAGCAGCGCCCTCTTGACCTGCAATCTTCTTCCCGACCTCTCCGCCCCCGCCCCCTCTCTGGCCTATCACCCTCACTCCTTCCACCTATCGTATTCCCAGCGCCCCTCCACCAAATGCCCCACCCCATCTTTTATCTCAGCCCGTTTGTCACACCAGCCTCATTCCTGAAGAAGGGCTTATGCCTGAAACATCGATTCTCCTGCTCCTCGGATGTTGCCTGGCCTGCTGCGCTTTTCCAGCACCACACTTTTCAACTCCTATATTCAATATGTTGATTGATAAAGGCAAGTGTACCAAATGATTTCTTTACTACCCTGTCTACTATGAACCTGCACCCCAAGGTGTCTTTGTTCGGCAACCCTCCCCAGGAGTCTGCCAATAAGTGTATAAGGCTTGCCCTGGTTTGCCTTACCAAAGTGCAGCACCTCGCATTTATCTAAATTAAACTCCACTTGCCATTCCTTGGTCCATTGGCTCATTTGATCAAGGTCCTATTGTACTCAGAGATAACCTTCTTCACTGTCCACCATACCACCAATTTTGGTGTTACCTGCAAAACTTACTAACCGTTTCTCCGATATTCGCAGCCAAATCATTTATATAAATGACAAAAAGCAGTAGACCCAGCACTAATCCTTATGGCACACTATTGGTCACAGGCCTCCAATGTTTGCAATTATTTAAATTATCTGTCCTCTGAAACTGGTGACTATTCTTTATTCTACATTTATCAGCATCTAAACCAACAAGTCCTAAAAACATATAGCCACAGGCATAGGAAGCCAAGAGGAAACCAACAAATGCAAACATTTCAGCACACCTCAATTCCATGTGCAGGATTAATTACACTAAAACACAAGTTTAATCAGTCTACCATGACATTGCAGATGTTTTGCATTATAGACACTGCTGGACCAGCAGTCGTCAGTCTCCCAGCCTGCTGTAACATAGCATTGCTCTAGATCCATGGAAGTAGTCAGACATCAGACAACAAATGTTTGCCGAGCACTTCAATTCAGAATACTTTAAAAAGACTTGCAGTTTGAAAGGAGTAGCAACAGTGGGCGGCATGGTGGCACAGTGGTTAGCACTGCTGCCTCACAGCGCCAGAGACCCGGGTTCAGTTCCCGCCTCAGGTGACTGACTGTGTGGAGTTTGCACATTCTCCCCGTGTCTGCGTGGGTTTCCTCCGGGTGCTCCGGTTTCCTCCCACAGTCCAAAGATGTGCAGGTCAGGTGAACTGGCCATACTAAATTGTCCGTAGTGTTAGGTGTAGGGGTATGGGTGGGTTGCGCTTCGGCGGGTCGGTGTGGACTTGTTGGGCCGAAGGGCCTGTTTCCACACTGTAATCTAATATCTAATCAGGACCAGATCATTCATTTACCCAACGCAAAAGTGGATTATCCACTTAAGAGACAAATTGAGGACAATAGAGCCAGATGGAATCATTATTAAAGTGCAGGAGCACAGTGTGGTGTGGCTGAGTAACATCAGCCATAAAGTAAGATAGATTTCTGAGAGTATGTCTCAATGTTCAAGGGCTAAACATAATTTTGAAATGGCACCCTTGCAAAAGAGCTCAACTTGAGATTTAAACATGAAAAATGTGTAAATAGATGTCAAGCATGGATGCTGATCAGTACATCCTGAGGAGAAGTCACCAGAGCTGACTATATTTTATAGCCCTTTCAAACCATGTGCTTTCAACAGATTCCTTTCAGGCTATGTGTTAGCTAGGATTTCTTTCAAGCTTACATGGATTGGATTACATCCACGGTACCAGGATACATTTGCATCACCAATCACATTGCTGCTGTAGGTAGAACAATGTAAGAACACAGAGTCAGGCGGTCACAGAGGTCAACAACATAGAAACAGGCCCTTTGGCCCAACTTGCTTGTGCTGTCCAGTTTTCACAATTTAAATTAGTCCCATTTGCCTGCGTTTGGACCATATCCCTCCATGCCTACCCCATCTATGTCCTTGTCTAAATGTTTCTTAAATGACACAATTGTACTCGCTTCCACCACTACCTCTGGCAGGCTGTCCAGACACTGATTACCCTCTATATGAAAAAATTGCCCCTCTAGATTCTTTCCTACCTCTCCCCTCTCACCTTAAACTTATGCCCTCTAGTTTTAGACTCCCCTACCAGGGGGAAAAGTTGTCTACTATCTGTCCATGCCTCTTAGGCCAACATAACCACAATCTACACTTATCGATACAAACAGAGCACAATGAAGGGATGATGTTCACAGTCAGAAATGTCACATCAACAGATCATCCAGAACCAAGTAAAATAGAGAACATAAAAATCATGCTAACTCCTAAAGCCAAGGACAATCCTCCAAGATGTCTAAGTCTCTTTTTGTTTGTCTCACCAAAATTTCCAATTTTATTCAAGTGTTTTGATGCCACATGGGAGGAGATGGTCTAGTGGTATTATCGCTGGACAGTTAATCTAGAGACTCACGTAATGTTTTGGGGACCTGGGTACAAATCTTGCCACAGTACATGTTAAAGTTTGAATTCAATAAAAATCTGGAATTTGGAGTCTAATGATGACCAGGAGCCCATTGTCAATTGTCAGAAAACCCATCTTGTTCACTAATGTTCTTTAGTGAAGGAAACTGCCTTCCTTACCTGGTCTGGTCTACATGTGATTCCAGACAAACAGCATTGTGGTTGTCTATTAACTGTCCTCTGGGCAACTGGGGATGGGCAATAAATGCTGATCCAGCCAGTGACGCCCCCATCCCATGAATGAATAAAAAAGTGTCACTGAGGAAAGGATGTGCCTTTCCTGTGGTAATGAGGTTCACCAGTACCCTTCATAACAGTAAAGCATTTACTTTTTAAAACTTTAATTGACATTTTTGGTCTTAGGGAGACAACAATTCTGGTGACAGATGTTTCATAGAAAGGGCTGGAATATGTTGACTACAAAAATGCAAACTGATTGCAGTTACTTCATAAGCTTGATCTGAAGCTCACTCTAACAGCTCAAATATCGAGAAGGAATTATCGACTTTAATTTTTAGAGTCATCTTTTTTTATGTGTAACAATTCAGCGAAAGATTTGTGTAATGATTTGTGATTAAAAACAACTAGAGGTGACAGTGAAAACAATTGACCAGTGCACCACCAAGAACTGCATTTTATAAAGATCCAAACTGATTGTGAGATGAGGAACAAACCCGAGTTGAACAGTGGCTCAGTGGTTAGCACTGCTGTCTCACACTGCCAGGGACCTGGGTTCAATTCCAGCCTCGGCAACTGTCTGTGTGGAGTTTGCATGTTCTTCCCATGTCTGGGGGGTTTGTTGGTGGCACGGTGGCGCAGTGGTTAGCACTGCTGCCTCACAGCGCCAGAGATCTGGGTTCAATTCCCACCTCAGGCTGTGTGGAGTTTGCACATTCTCCCCGTGTGTGCATGGGTTTCCTCCGGGTGCTCCGGTTCCCTCCCACAGTCCAAAGATGTGCAGGTCAGGTGAATTGGCCATGCTAAAATTGTCCGTAGTGTTAGGTGAAGGGGTAAATGTAGGGGTATGGGTGGGTTGTGCTTCGGCGAGTCGGTGTGGACTTGTTGGGCTGAAGGGCCTGTTTCCACAATGTAAGTAATCTAATCAGATCTCTGGTTTCCTCCCACAATCCAAAGATGTGCAGGTTAGGTGAATTGGCCATGCTAAATTGTCTATAGTGTTAAGGGATGTGCAGGTTAGGTGCATCAGTCTGGGGTAACTGTAGAGTAATAAGGTAGGAGAATGGGTTTAGGAAGGTGGTGGTGCTGGACCACACTGTAGGGGTTCTATGTAAAATCAGATTGTTCCATCAAAGACACTTAGCAGGCTAGTGATCCGAGAAGATAAACACTTAGATCTGCAAATTGACTTCATCACATAGAACTTGATGATATTCTCCAAATTGACCTGGTACATCTCACCCTACACTTCAAATACCAGCATCTGCAGGAAGAAACAGCAATTTCCACATTACGGAGTGTATGGATAATAATTGTTGAAGAATGATCTGATTACATTCAGTATATCAAAAACATGTGAAACCATATTGATCCTTTCAGAATCAGCCAGGTGAAATGACTCCACAGAGGCCAGTATCCTGTCACCCAGTCACCGTTTATTCATACGTAGTGAGTCCCTCACATTAAATCAGCTCCCTCAAAGCCAGCTCTGAGAGTGAACAGGATGTCTGACACTCCTGTTCTTATCTGTCAGCAAGGGCTCCCTGATTGGACCAGGTTAAAAGGCCCAATCAGGGAACTCATATTTTATTGGTTCTACTTGGCTGTCCACGTTACACTAGGTACCCCTCAAAGAATCATTTTTAAAGAAGGCAGGTCATCATACGAAAATATTTGTGACCTGATTCTTTCCACAAAGCCACCACTCACACATGGGCATAAATTGAACAAGAAAACCGACAAGGGAATATTGGCCAGGTATCAACACTGACATTGAAAATCTTATTAAGACCTGTCAGTAATGTCAAGAATATATGTCAAATCAACGCAAAGAACCATTGATGCCACATGAATCCACAGTCAATCATGGTCTAAAATCACATCCATTCTTTTACATGTCAATGGAAATGACTGCATCATTATTAATCATCACCTTACCAAGTATTCACCATTATTCATCAGTTGCATAATACACCAAGTACACACTCTAAGCTACATTTTTTATTTGCTCGCTGCCTCCTAAAGAGATCATTAGACAATGATCAACAATTTCCAAAAGCCATTCCAGGACATGTGTGAGAAATGCTGTACCAATCACATCATACTAGAGCTGAAAATGTGTTGCTGGAAGAGCGCAGCAGGTCAGGCAGCATCCAGGGAACAGGAGAATCTACGTTTCGGGCACAAGCCCTTCAGGAAGGGCTTGTGCCCGAAACGTCGATTCTCCTGTTCCCTGGATGCTGCCTGACCTGCTGCGCTCTTCCAGCAACACATTTTCAGCTTTGATCTCCAGCATCTACAGACCTCACTTTCACATCATACTAGATCCAACAGTCGTGCTGAGCATATGACTCAGTCAAAAATCTAATCACAAATGTAGACAGACCAAACAAGATCTACATATTGCAACATTTGAGAGCAGCACCTCTGAATATAGTCTTTCCATCATCTGCATGTTTGATAGACCAGTGAATACCAATTTACTGATTCCTACCCAAATTACTATTTAGGAAACTTGAGCGCAGTTTGTAAAACTGGAAAAGAAAATGACCAACATAAACAATAAAAATGCAACTTCTCAGGGTCCCTGAGAAGATAGATGGCAACCAGTTGAGGGGATAGGAATGTGTTCAGAGCCAAGAGCTTATGGGGTCCATACAAATGGCAATGCAACATTAAGATGGAACTGAAGACAAAGCAAATGTGTCCCAGTTTCCTAAGCCACTTCCTGGTTCTATTGCAACCCAAGCACACTCCACACAAATAAGAATGTCAGAGAATTTCACTGATGACTGTGGGTAATCCATGGCACCTCCAGGCAAAGTCACCATCACAAGACCTGGATGAATCAGCAATTTTCCTATATGTTATAGAGACATAATAACTCACTGGCTATTTTAAATAGTCAAACTCTGTTTTGAAAATGAGGAGAGGTTGCATTTGTACCTTGCATTAAAGAGAATTCACCTTTAAGCACTCAATATACCATGCATATGCAATGCTGCGATTTTGACAGGCAGTTGGATTGCTGTGGGTTTGCAAACTGCACAAAGAGAAATTAGTTGGTTTCCTGTAATGTCTGCTTTATAATATACGTGTTTTACTGGTTTAAATAAACTAGCGCATTGAATTAATCAATATTTGACAAGGGATTGTTTATTATGCTATTATCAAACATGACAAAGTCAGTTTTGATATCTATAAATGGATTAGATGTTGGAGCATTGGCAGATTTTGAAATTTTACTCTATGTTGCTGAACAGTGACAAATAGTAAAAATGAAACCAAACAACTGCAAAATGTCATTGATTGACTGGCAAAATGAACAAACAAGTGATGGATGGAATTTACTACAAAGAAGTGTGAGATAATGCAAAACGGAAAAGGAAGCAAGGCAATGAGTAATAGTATCAATGCCAGATTCTTAATACAGAGATCCAGGTACTATTCTGACAACGCAAATGTTGGAATTTGAAATCAATTAAACAAAAAATCTGGATTTACATATCTAATGATCACTGTGAAATTGATGTAGATTGTTAGAAAAATCCTTTTGGTTCACTAATGTCCTTAAATTGATCTGGCCTTCCTTTGACTCCAAACCTATAGTATTGTTGTTGACTGTCCATGTAATTAAGGATGGACAATAAATGCTGGTCATGCCAACAATGCCTGCATCCATGAATAAATCATGATATAAAAATATGGCACATGATCAAACAATTTTAAGGAATGTTCAGTGTCAGAGGAACCTGGGGGTTCATGTACATAGATCTTTGGAGTGGCAGAGCATAATGTGAAAGTAGTTTGCAAAATGTATGGCATATTTGTTTTATAAACAGAATAATTGAGTACAAAAATGAGGGATTATGTTGACTTATTATAAATCTCTTATAAACCACACTTCAGAAAAGCTATGAAGGTGCTTGAAAGAGAGCAGAGGAGAGATTTTAGGATGGTGTCAGAGAAGAGGAATTTTTGTCCGATGTTAGGTCAGAGAAATGGAGTTTATACACATTGGAGTAAAGGAGATTGAGGGGGGACTTGATAGGAGTGCTCAAGATTATGACAGGTTTAGATAAAGTAGATTAAGAAAATCTGTTCCTATTAGCTGATGATAATGAAATAAGGGACACAGTTTTAAAGCTTGAGATAAGAGGTGTAGATGTGAGGAGGAAATATTCTGTTCCCATTTTTACCTCCAAAAATATTGAAAGATGAGATATCAAATCATTTTGAAAGGAAACTGAGTGGACACTCAAGAGAAATAATATTGCAGGCTTGGAGATAAAACAGGGGAATGCAACTGATTGGAACGATGGAAGCTGTGGGGTGATCTTATAGATGTTTATAAAATCATGAGGGGCATGGAAAGGATGAATAGCCAAGGTCATTTCCCTGGGGTGGGAGAGTCCAGAACTAGAGGGCATAGGGTTAAGGTGAGAGGAGAAAAATTTAAAATGGACAGAGGGGGCAACTTTTTCACACAGATGGTGGTGCGTGTAGGAAACGTGCTGCCACAGGAAGAGGTGGTACAATTACAACATTTAAAAGGCACCTGGATGGGTACATAAATAGGAAGGACTTAGAGAGATATGTGCCAAGAGCTGGCAAATGGGAGTAGATTAATTTAAGATATCTGGATGGCATGAATGAGTTGGACCGAAGGGTCTGCTTCAGTGCTGTGCAACTCAATGATTGAATTTCTCCACACTGGAATTAAGAATTAAGTTTTATTGTTATGTGTACTCAAGTATAGAAGTACAGGAGTACAGTGTAAAGTGTACAAAGTCACCATTCACTGGCGCCATCTTAGGTAGAAAAACTTGAATTAAAAGAAAAACTCATCGAGACAGAAAAACCAAAACAAACATCTAAGATACAAAACCAGACTTTGGAAAAAAGGCAGAAATTAAAAAATAAAGCCAAGAAGAAAGGGGGGAAGTGTCCAAACCTAAAAGTCTTATCTCCATGAGGTAGCCTTATCTCCATTATGTAAGTGGGCCTCCTTCCCCAAAGCCTCAAGTTTCAGTGCTGCCACAGGTCCTCGCTACAGAAAGTAGCCGGGATTTGACACAGCGAATGGCCTCCTTTCCTCCTGTCATAACATTATAGAGAGCATTTGAAGCCCCTCTGAAGGTAGTTTCAGACTTCAATAGTCCCGTGTTATAGAGTCATAGAGTCATAGAGATGTACAGCGTGGAAACAGACCCTTCGGTCCAACCTGTCCATGCTGACCAGATTTCCCAACCCAATCTAGTACCACCTGCCAGCACCCGGCCCATATCCCTCCAAACCCTTCCTATTCATATACCCATCCAAATGCCTCTTATATGTTGCAATTGTACCAGCCTCCACCACTTCCTCTGGCAGCTCATTCCATACATGTACCACCCTCTGCGTGAAAAAGTTGCCCCTTAGGTCTCTTTTATATCTTTCCCCTCTCACTCTAAACCTATGCCCTCCAGTTCTGGACTCCCCAACCCCAGGGAAAAGACTTTGCCTATTTATCCTATCCATGCCTCTCATAATTTTGCAAATCTTTATAAGGTCACCCCTCAGCCTCCGACACTCCAGGGAAAACAGCCCCAGCCTGTTCAGCCTCTCTCTATAGCTCAAATCCTCCAACCCTGGCAACATCCTTGTAAATCTTTTCTGAACCTTTTCAAGTTTCACAACATCTTTCCAATAGGAAGGAGACCAGAATTGCATGCAATATTCCAACAGTGGCCTAACCAATGTCCTGTACAGCCGCAACATGACCTCCCAACTCCTGTACTCAATACTCTGACCAACAAAGGAAAGCATACCAAACGCCTTCTTCACTATCCTATCTACCTGAAACTCCACTTTCAAGGAGCTATGAACCTGCACTCCAAGGTCTCTTTGTTCAGCATCACTCCCTAGGACCTTACCATTAAGTGGATAAGTCCTGCTAAGATTTGCTTTCCCAAAATGCAGCACGTTGCATTTATCTGAATTAAACTCTATCTGCCACTTCTCAGCCATTGGCCCATCTGGTTCAGATCCTGTTATAATCTGAGGTAACCCTCTTTGCTGTCCACTACACCTCCAATTTTTGCGTCATCCACAAACTTACTAACTGTACCTCTTATGCTCGCATCCAAATCATTTATGTAAATGACAAAACGTAGAATACCCAGCACCGATCCTTGTGGCACTCCACTGGTCACAGGCCTCCAGTCTGAAAAACAACCCTCCACCATCACCCTCTGTCTTCTACCTTTGAGCCAGTTCTGTATCCAAATGGCTAGTTCTCCCTGTATTCCATGAGATCTAACCTTGCTAATCAGTCTCCCATGGAGAACCTTGTCGAACGCCTTACTGAAGTCCATATAGATCACATCTACTGCTCTAACCTCATCAATCCTCTTCGTTACTTCTTCAAAAAACTCAATCAAGTTTGTGAGACATGATTTCCTACGCACAAAGCCATGTTGACTATCCCTAATCAGTCCTTGCCTTTCCAAATACATGTACATCCTGTCCCTCAGGATTCCCTCCACAACTTGCCCACCGAGGTCAGGCTCACCGATCTATAGTTCCCTGGCTTGTCCTTGCCACCCTTCTTAAACAGTGGCACCACATTAGCCAACCTCCAGTCTTCCGACACCTCACCTGTAACTATCGGTGATACAAATAGTAGTCTGGATGTCGGATGTAAGTTAAATCAAGAACTGAAATTGGCCTGTCGCAAAGATGTTACTACAGTTGTTATGGGGGATTTCAACATGCAGATAGACTGGGAGAATCAGGATGGTATTGGACCTCAAGAAAGAGACTTTGTGGAGTGCCTCAGAGATGGATTCTTAGAACAGCTGGTGCTGGAGCCGACCAGGGAGAAGGCAATTCTGGATCTGGTATTGTGCAACGAACCAGAATTGGTCAGGGACCTTGAAGTGAAGGAGCCATTGGGAAGTAGTGACCATAATACAATGAGCTTCAATCTGCAATTTGAGAGGGAGAGGGTACAATCAGAAGTGACAATATTTCTGTTGAATAAAGGGAACTATGGAGCTATGAGGGAGGAGCTGGCCAAAGTTCAATGGTGCAATACCTTAGCAGGGATGACAGTGGAGGAACAATGGCGGATATTTCTGTGTAAAATGCAGAAGTTGCAGGATCAGTTCATTCCAAAAAGGAAGAAAGATCCGAGGAGGAGGCATGGGTGGCCATGGCTGATGAGGGAAGTTAAGAAACACATAAAGTTAAAAGAGAAAAAGTATAACATAGCAAAGATAAGTGGGAAAATGGAGGACTGGGAACCTTTTAAAGAACAACAGAGGATTACTAAGAAGGTAATACGTGGAGAAAAAATGAGGTACGAAGGTAAACTGGTCCTTATCATAAAGGAGGATAGTAAAAGTTTTTTTAGGTATGTGAAAGGCAAAAAAATGGTTAAGACTAAAATTGGGCCCTTGAAGACAAAAACAGGGGAATATATTACGGGGAACAAAGAAATGGTAGAAGAATTGAATTGGTACTTCAGATCTGTGTTCACTGGGGAAGACACAAGCAATCTCCCTGAGGTAACAATGACTGAAGGACCTGAACTGAAGGGAATTTATATTTGCCAGGAATTGGTGTTGCAGAGACCGTTAGGTCTGAAGGTTGATAAGTCCCCAGGGCCTGATGGTCTACATCCCAGGGTACTGAAGGAGGTGGCTCGAGAAATCATGGATGCATTGGTGATTACTTTCCAGAGTTCGATAGATTTGGGATCAGTTTCTGCAGATTGGAGGGTGGCTAATGTTGTACCACTTTTTAAGAAAGGTGGGAGAGAGATAGCAGGAAATTATAGACCAGTTAGTCTGACCTCAGTGGTGGGAAACTTGCTGGAGTCTATTATAAAGGATGAAATTAGGACACATCAGTAGTAACAGGATAGGTCAGAGTCAGCATGGATTTATGAAGGGGAAATCATGCTTGACTAATCTTCTGGAATTTTTTGAGGATGTAACTCTGAGGGATGAGGGAGATCCAGTAGATGTAGTGTACCTGGACTTTCAGAAAGCTTTTGATAAAGTCCCACATAGGAGATTAGTGAGCAAACCTAGGGTGCATGGTATTGGGGGCAAAGTACTAACTTGAATTGAAAGTTGGTTGGCTGATAGGAAACAAAGAGTAGTGATAAATGGCTCCATTTCGGAATGGCAGGCAGTGAGCAGTGGGGTACCGCAGGGATCAGTACTGGGACCGCAGCTTTTTACAATATATGTTAATGATATAGAAGATGGTATTAGTAATTGGTGGGCGGCACGGTGGCACAGTGGTTACCACTGCTACCTCTCAGCGCCAGAGACCCGGGTTCAATTCCCGCCTCAGGCGACTGTGTGGAGTTTGCACATTCTCTCCGTGCTCCGGTTTCCTCCCACAGTCCAAAGATGTGCCAGTCAGGTGAATTGGTCATGCTAAAGTGCCCGTAGTGTTAGGTAAGGGGTAGATGTAGGGGTATGGGTGGGTTGCGCTTCGGCAGAGCGGTGTGGACTTGTTGGGCCGAAGGGCCTGTTTCCACACTGTAAGTAATCTAATCTAATCTAATCTAATAACATTAGCAAATTTGCTGATGATACTAAGCTGGGTGGCAGGGTGAAATGTGATGAGAATGTTAGGAGATTACAGGGTGAACTGGACAAGTTAGGTGAGTGGTCAGATGTATGGCAGATGCAGTTTAATGTGGATAAATGTATGGTTATCCACTTTGGTGGCAAGAACAGGAAGGCAGATTACTACCTAAATGGAATCAATTTAGGTAAAGGGGCAGTACAGAGAGATCTGGGTGTTCTCGTACACCAGTCAATGAAGGTAATAGCATGCTGGCATTCATAACAAGAGGGATTGAGTATAGAAGTAAAGAGGTTCTTCTGCAGCTGTACGGGGCCCTGGTGAGACCACACCTGGAGTACTGTGTGCAGTTCTGGTCTCCAAATCTGAGGAAAGACATTCTGGCTATTGAGGGAGTACAGCGTAGGTTCACGAGGTCAATTCCTGGAATGGCGGGATTACCTTACACTGAAAGACTGGAGCAACTAGGCTTGTATACCCTTGAGTTTAGAAGACTGAGAGGGGATCTGATTGAGACATATAAGATTATTAAAGGATTGGACACTCTGGAGGCAGGAAACATGTTTCCCCTGATGGGTGAGTGTCGAACCAGAAGACACAGCTTAAAATTACGGGGTAGACCATTTAGGACAGAGATGAGGAGAAACCTCTTCACCCAGAGAGTGGCGGCTATGTGGAATGCTCTGCCCCAGAGGGCAGTGGAGGCCCAGTCTCTGGATTCATTTAAGAAAGAGTTGGATAGAGCTCTCAAGTATTGTGGAATCAAGGGTTATGGAGATAAACAGGATGCTGATTAAGGATAATCAGCCATGATTATATTGAATGGTGGTGCAGGCTCGAAAGGCAGAATGGCCTACTCCTGCACCTATTGTCTATTGTCTATTGTCTAAATATCTCAGCAAGAGGCCCAGCGATCACTTCTCTAGCTTCCAACGAGAGTTCTCGGGTTCACCTGACATCCAGCACTTCCTTTTACATTAGATTAGATTAGATTACATTAGATTACATTACAGTGTGGAAACAGGCCCTTCGGCCCAACATGTCCACACCGACCTGCCGAAACGCAACCCACCCATACTCCTACATTTACCCCTTACCTAACACTACGGGCAATTTAATATGGCCAATTCACCTGACCTGCACATCTTTGGACTGTGGGAGGAAACCGGAGCACCCGGAGGAAACCCATGCAGACACAGGGAGAACATACAAACTCCACACAGTCAGTCGCCTGAGGCGGGAATTGAACCCGGGTCTCAGGCGCTGTGAGGCAGCAGTGCTAACCACTGTGCCACCGTGATTCCTCCTCTGTAATCTGGACATTTTGCAAGATGCCACCATTTATTTCCTTACAGTCTATATCTTCCTTATCCTTTTCTACAGTAAATACTGATGCAAAATACTCATTTAGTATCTCCCCCATTTTCTGTGGCTCCACACAAAGGCCGCCTTATTAGGTTGAAAGTTTTGATCTTGAGATCTTATCATTTTCCCACCTCTGCATTTCATCCACTTTCGACCACAGCAGGAAGGCTAAGCATGACATTACTTATCAGTATTTAGCTCATTGATATTAACTCTCAAACCCAAATCCTACCTCTCTCCCCACCCCAACCTCACTGTGATCTTTCAATTCTGTCCTGTAAGCCTGTTCTCTAAGAGAGCGAGAGGTCACCAGTTCATGACATCAGATCCAGCAAAGCTGGAAATTAGCAAAAAGATAAAAATAAGCCCTTAATATGTGGAAGTAAATGAAGCAGGGCTAATGAAGAGCAAATTATGCTTAACAAATGTATTAGAATTTTTGAGGGTGCAGCAAATAGAATAGATAAGACAGAATTAGTGGATGTAGTATATTTAGATTTTCAGGCCTTTGATAAGCTTTCTCACAAGAGGTTAGTGGAAAGAATTAAACTCATGGGAAAGGGAGTAATGTGTTGGCATGGTCATGAATTGGACAACAGGCAGGAAACAGAGAGTGGGAATAAGTAGGTCTTTTTCCATGTGGCATGCAGTGCCTAGTGCGGTACCATGAAGGTCAGTATTTAGTCTCCAGCTCTTCCTGATTTAAATGATCTGGATTAAGGAACCCAATGGACAGAAAACTGAGTGGGATTGTGAATTATGAAGAGGAGGTAATGGTGGTTCAAGGCAATTTTGAGAAGTTAAGTGCAGAGCCAACTTAAAGGCATGTGTAGGTAAATGTGAAGTTATACTCTTCGATGTAAAAAGAGAAAGGAAGGGTATTACTTAAGTGGTGATATATTGGGAAATTTGTGTGTAGGAAGGGATCTGTGTCCTCGTATACCAGTCAATGAATGTAGATCGGCAAGTTCGACAAGTTATTCTGAATTCAAAAGGTACATTGGCCTTCATTATAAAGCTATTTGAGTTGATTTGTGAAGTAGGGATGTTTTAACTGCAGGTATACAGGCATGGTGAGACTACATCTGGAGTATTGAGTACAGTTATAGTCTCCCTCTCCAAGAAATGATATACCTGCCATAGACAGAGTGCTGCAGGTTTCACTACACTGAGACTAGGGTTGGCAGGACTTTCCTAGGAGAAGAGATTGGCCTGTGTTTACTCGAATTTAGAAGGTAAGTGAGAATTTAATTGAATTGTATAAAATTCTGGCAGAGCTGGACAGATTAGATGCAGGGAGGATGTTTTCCCAAATGGGGAGTCTCGAACCAGGTGGTACAGGAGTGGTACAGGGGCTAAGTAGTCAGCACTGCTGCCTCACAGTGCCAGAGACCCAGGTTCGATTCCAGCCTTGGGTGACTGTCTGTGCGGGTTCCCTCTGGGTGGTCCGGTTTCCTCTCATAGTCCAATGGTGTGCAGGGTGCATTGCCATGGTAAATTGCCCATAGTATCCTGGCATGTATAGTTTAGATGGATTGATGATAAGATATGTGCAGTTACAGGGATAGGGTAGGGGGGTGACTCTGATTGGGATGCTCTTTGGAGAGTTGGTGTGGACTTGTTGGGATGAATAACCTATTTCTACACTGTAGGAGGCCTATGACACAGTCTCAATGTACAGGGTATCCCACTTAGGATAGACAGGTGGAAGAATGTACTTATTTAAAGGGTAACAAATCAATGAAATTCTCTACCACAGAACAGTGTGTAGTCCAAGTCATGGAATATATTCAAGAAATAGATTGAATTTCTAGATACATTTCTAGATTTTAAAGATATCAAGGGGTATGAGAATAAAGTAGGAATATAGCATTGAGATAAATCATCAGCCATGCCTATATTGAATGGCAGAGCAAGTTCAAAGTTTCAAATGGCCTCTTCCTGCTTCTAGTTCCTATGTTTAAAACTTCAAATGTAAGGCCTCAGTAAATCAAATCATTCACAACAGAATACCCATACTTATACTGGAAAGAGTATGGGAAGAAATTTACAAGGATGTCGCCAGGATTCAACTGTCTGAATTACATGGAGAGGTTGGACGAGCTGGGACTATTTTCTTCAGAGCATAGGAGACTGAGGGGGGACCTTTTAGAGGTGTATACGATCATGAGAGGCATGGATAGGGTGAATGTAATCAATCTTTTTCCCAGGATTGGGGAATCAAGGACTGGAGGGCATCAGTTTAAGGTTAGAGGAGAAAGAATAAAAAGGGAACGTGTGGAGCAATATTTTTGCACAGAAGGTGGTACGCATATGGAATGAGCTGCCAGCGGAAGTGGTGGAGATGGGTACATTAATAACATTTAAAAGACATTTGGACAAATGCATGGATAGGAAAGGTTTAGAAGGATATGGGCCAAGTGCAGGGAAATAGGGTTAGCATGGATGGACATTTTGGTCAGCATGAACCAGTGTGGGCCAAGGGGCTTGTCTCGTGCTGTAGGACTCTATGACTCTGTGACCTAAAGGAATACCATAAGTTATTCAGAGAGAAAGTGCCAAATTTAGTTTTCAAACTGTGATTACATTACCTCCCTTTTTTTACATGCAGAAAGTATTCACAGAAAATAAATGATATAAATGTCATGTATGAAAATTATTAAAAATCAAAGGACAGTTTATTCAAACAAATTCAGACCTTGAGTGGAGGGGAAACATTCACATCAAGAGCAATTTATTGTTTTATTTGTGAGTTCTAACTTTCGTGATCTTGTTTATCCATTTCAGAAATTTTTCAGACAGACGGGTATAAATGCCAGGTTTTTTAGGTTTAGCACAACCATCTCCTGCTGAAACAATGCCTCTGTATTCATATCTTTTCCTGAACTTGCTGGCATTGCATATGAGTGGACCACCAGAGTCTCCCTGAAGAAAAGTGAAAAAAAAAATAATGTTAGTCAGTAATTTCAAATGTCAATGCAGATTTCAAATTTGGGAAGTCCTAATCACAGAGCCAGAGAATTCCTCACCCTGTTAACCCCACCTTTTAAAACTGCCCATACTTAGTCAAAGGAGTGGATTGGATTTAAAGCTGAATCTTGGGAAGAGTTGAGGAGGCAGCCAGTTGCTGAGGCAAACTGGGTGGAAAACCTGCCTTGGAAATCCAGTGCTATGTCCAAAAGTGGAAATAAGTAATAAAGTGCAACTCTTAAGTCCTCATCCCTCACACCACCTTCTCTCCCATAATCCCCAACCCCTTACCATACCAATCCAGGTCTTCTAATATCCTCCATCAATCTCATGTGGTTCCTCATGCTCTCCATATTACCATATGACATGCTACCCATCCCCATGACTCTTAATGCCCCCAATGCTTTTGTACCCGTTTTCCATAGCCCTGCATACTCTCTATGCCAACTTAGGGCCACTTACCATGCTAACTCATTATTACAAGTAAAAAAAAATCCATTAGTTCTTTATTTCATGCTATCCTCTTGAAAAAACATAAAAATCACATTTTTGACACATATTGACAATTCTTGACACTACCAAGGAGTTCATGCTCTAAGCGCAATCTTTGCTGTTAGCAATCTGAAGGATACCTAACCATAACCCCTCACCCCACCTAAGACTATTGGACCCTTGCAAATATCCCCCAAGACTATTTCCATGGGGGCATGTTCCCTTGCTAAAGGGGTATCTTGACTATCCAAACAAATCTACAAAGTTGAGACTTGCTCTGAGCAGGTCCTATGGCACATCTCTGTGTTCCATGGTACAGGGCTGCTAAACTCCCACTTCAATCAAGGCAGCTGGTGGTTTAAATGGCCAGCAGCTACTGTAAAATTTGGAAGTGTGAAATCTGGCCTGACTTCACTCTCACCCAGCAAAAATAGGAAAGGCTATGTCTGGAGGAAGGACTTGCAATATCAAGACTCATCTGTTATTTTTGGCATAAAGTCCACTTTCCCGGGTAGAATGGTAAGGTTAGAAGGGAGCTCAGTAAATAAGTCAATGGCATGTGACCATTGAGAAATATGCAATGTTAGTAGTTAAAGACCTAATGACAAACAAACTACACCAATATGTACAGATATTTTTTAAAAGTTTAAGAAAATTGTGGAATTATTATTTGCACATTTAGATAAAAACACTGGAATTTCTGCAGTTATCAGCTGATCAGCTGTTGTAACATTGACGGAAGATTGGCACAATGCCCACTTAATTGTATACCCCAGCTGACAAATTAACAGTGGCAGATTGAGTGAGCATTCAGGAAGATTCCAATGAAAGATCCTATGACACAAAGTACAGAAAGGATAACTAACATGCAACTAAGGGTTTATACCAAAATTAGAAAAATAAATCAATCTGTATGGAGCATGAAAACGTAGAAAATAGGAGCAGGAGTAGGCCATTCAGCCCTTTGAGTCCACTGCACCATTCAGTATGATCTTGGTGGGTCATCCAACTGTTCTGAAGAAGTGTCACTGGACCCAAAATATTAACATTGCTTTGTCACCACAGATGCTGTCAGACTGCTTAAATTTTCCAGCAATTTCTGAATGATGTATCTTATTCCTACATTTCTCCCCACACACTTTGATCTTTTTTAACTCTAAGAACTTTGTCGAACTCTGTCTCAAAATCATTCAATGCTTTGGCCTCAATCACTTTCTGTGATAGAGAATTTCCCAGGCTCACTACTCTTGGTGAAGAAATTTAGTCCTCAATGGCATTCCCCATATCCTTAGACTGTGAACCCTAGTTTTGGATTCTTCAGTCATCAGGAACATCCTTCCCACATTTAGCCTGTCTACAATTAGTTGGAATTTTGCAGGTTTCTTTGAGATCTCCCCTCATTCTTCTCAATTGCAGTGAATATATTCCTCTTCATCTCAGTCCTGCCATCCCAGGAACCAGTATGATAAACCTTCATTGCACTCCTGCATAGGCAGAGAATCCTTCCAAAAGGAGGCCAAAAATGCACACAGTACTCCAGCTGTGGCTTCATCAAGGCCCTATACAATTGCAGCAAGACATTCCTGTGCCTGTATTCGAATCCTTGAAGGCCAACATACCATTTGTCTTCACCAACTGCTGTACCTGCAATGACACCCAGATCCTGTTTCCCCATTTCCGTTTCCAAAACTATCAACATTCCAATAATAATCTGCCTTTCTGTTTTTGCTACGTAAGTCACATCTATTCACCTTATAATGCATTTGCCATACATTTGCCACACATTTGCCCACTAATCCAAGGTCGTCTAAATCATGTTATGTCTCTGCATTCTCCCAATGGCCCAGTCTCCCACCCAGATCTGTGTCATCTGAAAATTTACAGGCATTTAGTTCCTGCATTTAAATCATTAATGCATATTGTAAATAGCTTGGATCCACTGCCCGTCACTTGGAAGAAGACCAGTTTATTCCTATTCTTTAGTTCCTGTGTGCCAACCAGTTCTCTGTCCATTTCAGTACACTATTTCCAATGTAATTTATCATGCTAATCTCTTATATGGACCTCAATTGAAATCTTTTGAAAATATGAAGGGTCTGTAGCAAAGATATAAGAATTTAGTGCCATTCTTGATACATAAAACTGATACTCTGCAAAACAGTTCTAGAAGTTGTACGTGGTTTGGGTAAATGTGAGAAAACAATGGGCGGTGAAGAATGAGACTAGTTAAAGGAAGAGATAGTGTGAACTGCTCAGCTCAAATATCATGCACTGTCTACCCTAGTTACACATTTAAACAAAAACATATACAACAAAGCCACTACCTTTCCAACATAATACCTTCAGATAAGATTCACCAGTTTATATACAAGTAAAAAACTGCATTTATAATTTACATAAATATGGGTAGCTGTTATTGTGTTCTGATGTCTGATGCTACCCAAATCCAAACCAACCAATTATTGATCTAAAAACATAGTCAAAAGTGTCTTAAACTAGTCTTAGGTCAAACTAGTGTTCAGTAAGGGAGTAAAATTGGGCTCTGAATTGCCTGCCAATTGGGCAGTGCAGATGCAATGTAAAATGGTATTTGCAGCTCATATGCACACCTCTGACTTTAATTGTCTCTAAAGCTATAGAGATTAATGTTAACTCTGTGTAAGTGAAAGAGTTTTGAGTGGGTTAAATCAGACCATTAGTAAAGGTGTTGCACTCAGACATTTGAAGTCCTTCTGGAGCTCAAGAATGTTAAAGGTAGGAGTAGTCAGAGATGCAAATAGTCCAACATGATCATAGATCATGTTAGGTTTCAACTCCATTTTCCACCCACACTCCGTATCCCTTGATTCTCTGACAGACCGAAGATTTTATGTACTATCAGCAGGAATCTTTTCAACTTGGAGGGCCCTTGAAATAAGTCAGAAACCAATGAGCAGACTCCCCTCACATATGGGTGAGTCAGTGCCTAAATCGGCAGTCTGCCTGGCAGTTTTAAATAAATTACAAATACATCATTCAAATAGGTAATAGTTGAACTTGTTTCAAGCTCAGTTGTTTTCTTGTTTTGGCAATCATTCTTCCCATCTCTTCATCAAAGTCTTCAATGCAAATTGTAAACAGTTGAGGTCCCAGGACCGATCCCTATAGCACACCATTCATTCCATCTTGCCAACCTGAAAAATACTCGTTTTTACTTTCTCTCTGCTTCCCACTAGCCAGATAATCTCTTCTCCTTATTAATACGTTACCTGCTATACCATGAGCTTTTATTTTCTGCAATAAACTTTGATGTGACAACTTAACAAATTCCTTTTGGAAATCTAAGTACAATAGATTCACTGGTTCCCCTTTATGTACAGCAGAAATGTTTTTAAAGAACTCCAAAACATATGTTGAACATGATTTTGCTTTCGCTAAACCATGTTGTCTTTCTCTGATTATTTTGAATTCATCCAAATGTCCCGTTATAACTTATTTAACAATATCTCTGAACTCTTACACTGTGGTAAATATCATACTAACTGGTCTGTAGCTTCCTCCTTCCTGTCCACTACAATTTTAAATAAAAGAAGCTACATTCACTACATTCCAATCTAATGGGATTGTCCCTGAATCAAAGAAGTTTTGAAAAATTAAAATCGATGCATCAATTCTCTCATTAGCCATTTATTTTAAAATCCTAGGATGAAATTCATTAAAACCTCTGTACTAGTCAGCTTGTAGCTCCCATAATTTGCTCAGTATCACTTCTCTGGTGATTGTGATTTTCCTGAGCTTCTCCCTTCCTTCATTTTCTTGATTTATCACTGCCTCTGCGATGTTACTTGCATTCTTGTGAAGACTGATACAAAATACTTGTTCAATTCATCATAATCATACAGTGTGGAATTAGGCTATTTGACCCTCCAAAGAACATCCCACCTGGACCAACCCCCTACCTATCCCATACCCTGTATTTCCCAGAGCTAATCCATCTAACTTGCACATTCCTGGACTTTGTGGGTAATTTAACATGGCCAATCTACTTAACCTGTACATCATTGTACTGTGGGAGGAAACGGGAGCACCTAGAGGAAACACATGCAGATATGGGGAGAATGTGCAAACTCCACACAGACAGTCATCCGAGGCTGGTATCAAGCCTGGGGCCCTGGCACTGTGAGCCGCCATGCCCCCCTCTGTCATCTCCTATTTTCTATAACTAATTTTCTAATCTCGGTTTTTACAGGACTAAAGCTTACTTTATTAACTCTTATTTAAGTGTTTATACTAACTCTTATAAGCTCTTTTTATATTTCTGGCTTATTCTCATTGGAGCAGAGAAGATTAAAAGGTGATGTTCAAAATTATGAACAATTTTCACAGGGTAAAAATGATAGTCTGTTTCCACAGGTTGATAAGTTAGTAAATGAAATTGGACTGACCACCTGTCATTAACCTAGGCACTGGAAAGGACAATGGCAGAAACAGTCTTGTTTACCCTGCAAAGTCCTTCTTACTAACAACTGCGAACTAGTGCCAAAATTGGGAGAGATGTCTCACAGACTGGTCAAGCAACAGCCTGACATAGTCATACTCATGGAATCATACCTAATGTTGGTCTTGCTTCGTGCACCTCCTACAGAGCATAACCTGTATGCCTCACTTTGTCTAAGCAGATCTTTATGTTCTTGTTTGCCAAGGTGCTCCTGTACTGTTCGCAAAACAAAGCTTTTCATTGTAACTAAGTGCATGTGACTAGATGAAGGGGGTAAAGCACAAAAAAGGCAAGGCAGGGCAGGGCAGGGGCACTGTGGGAATCAGGCATGTGCAGAGTGAGCGATTACTCTGACAGTGAGCAAAGCGCCTGAGATACAGCCTGCTTCAGTACAGAGAGAGTGTCACTGAATGGACAGTGTCCTCACTGCAACCCAAGGTGCAGCATTGAAGTGCAGTATGATACTGAAATTAGATCAGAGATTTGTCATGAAGGTTCTTAGAAATTGATACATGTTGGATGCCAATGTCCATTGACATGGGATGTATGCAGTCAGTGTCATGAAGCATGCCCTGAGACGATAGTGCCCGGTGTATAACAGGATGATCACTTGGAAGAAGTGCTGAGCTGAGGTTACAAGGCACCTGCTCTGATTTCTATGTTAATTTGGGTCATCAAATAAGCATTTAGAAAGGAATAATCACCCTTAATTTGTAATTTGCTATTGTCTAGCAAAAAACTCCTCACACTGCTTGTGAAAACATAAAAGATGGAGTGAGATGCTCCCCATATTGATTTGGGCCTTGCATGGAATCCTCCCACACATTTGATTTCATTTAATTTGATTTTGATTTGATTTTGATTCATTATTGTCACATGTACCAAGATACTGGTTGCAGTCTGTGGGTCAGGAAGTTACAGTTACAGATCCAATTGCAGCAGTGGTAAGCAGAGTCCTACATCTCAGAGATTGGCGATGAGTTTTGTTGGAATTATGGTGTTGAAGGCAGAGCTAAAGTCAAAAAATAGAAGTCTGACTTCAGTGTCCTTGCTATCCAGATGTTCCGGGGATGGGTGTAAGGCTAGAGAAATAGCGTCTGCCAAGGATTTCTTGTGAGGGTAGGTGAATTGTAGCAGATCAAGGCAATCTGGAAGGTTGGAGTTGGCATTATTAACCTCACGAATCACATCACATTGATGGATATCAGAGCCACTGGGTGATAGTCATTGAGGCATTTTGCCTGTATTTTCTCTGGCACTGAGATGGTAGTGGTCTTCTGGAAGCAGGAAGGAATCTAGTAAGGAGGAGTTAAAGATATCAGCGAATACTCTCGCGAATTGGTGTAGGATCAGAGCACATTACCAGGACTCCATCCGGGTTAGTCACTTCCACATTCTCAGGAAGGTCGATATGACATCTGTAATGGTGACTGTGGGTAGAGGTGCACTCAAGGCTGTCAGGGCAGGTGACATCATTTCACTGACCTTCTGTCCAAAATGAGCATAGAATGCATTGAACACATTGGGGAGGGATGCATTGCTGTCAACTTCCCTTTGTAGCCCATTATATCATGGAGGCATTGTCAGAGTTGACATGTATTTGTGTGGTTAGTCAAGGACTCTATTTTAGTCTGGTATTGTCTCCTTGTGACTCTGACGGCTTTGTTAAGATCATACATAGATTTTCTGTACAGGTCAGGCCCCCTCACTTAAATACCTCACACCTGGACTTCAGCAGGTCCTCTTGGTTGATCCATGGTCTCTGGTTTGGAAACACTCAGATTAACCTCTTTAGCACTCAGCCCTCTACACACTTATTGAGGAAGTTCATGATGGCTGACATCTTGAATCTGGCCCAGTCCACCAACCCCAAGCAGTTATGTAGGACTCATCCGCTATCTCAGACCAGCATTGTACAACTTGCTGCACTGGATCTTCATGCTTTAGTTTCTGCTTGTAAGCCAGAAAAAGGAGCACAGCCCTATGTTCAGATTAACGAAAATGTGCATGGGGAATGAAGCGGTAGACATCTTTGACGATTGTGTGGCAATGGTCTGTGTGTGCCTCTGTGGGACATGTTGATGGTATTTTGGTAACACATTCTTGACGTTGCTGTGGCGCACATCACTCAAACCCCTACAAGATCTGCCATTCATCTTTTATACATAACTGCATGCACTCAGCACTAATACAAGTATGAGATTATCCTTCTTTATTTATGGAACCCCAAACTGTGTACATTATTCCAGACATGGTTTCACCAGAGTTCTGTACATTGTAACAAGCCTGTCATTTTCTTGTTCTCCATTCCCCATGGGAATATGGTGAATTTGCCTTCTCAATTGTTTGTGGCACCTGCACTCTAACGTTTCTTGTTAAAGCTACCTAACCTTGCCTGAATTTCAACATTCAGAAGTTTTAGACTTTTAAATAATATTCTGCTGTTCCATCCCGATGACCAAACAGAGTTTCTCCAGAGTGCACTGTTTTTGTTTATTTATAAGGATTCTTTTGCTGCATCCCTTTTAAAACAAACACAACTGATAATAGAAACAAAAGCAGAAGCTGCTGGAAAAGCTCAGCAGTTCTGGCAGCATGTGTCTGGTAATCCTTCCTCGGAACTGGAGAATAGATTTCCATCCTAACCACAAACTTAAATTTAATTAACAGATGCAGTGCATTTTTAGCGCTGTCTATTTTTATGATCCGTTAACTCACTCATATGCATTGGCTTATTTTGGTAACTGCATTTGACTTTAGCAGAATTAATCATGTTGGCAGTGTTAATGTAACAGCATAACTCAGAGATTATCTTCAAAATAAAACGTTAATATTACCGGCACTTTTTGTTTCTATCCACATCACATTAGCGCATTATTAACATTTACAGTACAACAACAGTCAAGAAAATTATTACAATCATCTAAGTTTTAAATTAAGAAAGCATGAAGCAAAACAATATAGCTAACTCACCTGACATGAATCTTTTCTAGCTTTTACATCACCAGCACATAACATGTCCTTAGTTATAAAGGGATCATAGTTATAGTATTTTTGACATTGCTTCCTAGCAATGACAGTTAAAGTTACTTCCCTCAGGGTATCAGATGGATTCTGGATTTCAGGATTAGTTGTTCCCCATCCTGCAACAATGCACTTGGTTCCAGCTTTGACATCTTTTGGTGATTTTGGCAGCTTCAGGATTGACACATGCTTGCTCATAATAGCTTCATTGGCCAACTATCGCAAATTAATAGAGCAAATAGATGGATTATTCAAACTGTTAACTTATTAGAAATAAGAACTAAATACCAAGAGTATTGATGTCATTTATCATTGTTACAATATCAAACAATTTGCACTGTTCCAGATTTGGCACTATGCTTTTGACAGCATCAGTTGGAAGTAAATTTGTTTTGATATTCTAGGTGCTAATGATTCATTTAACAGACTTGTTACATTTAGCCAAAAGGCAATAGCAAACATTGATTCTTCCTATTGATTATGTTTTTATCATAATGTTTTATACTGTGTTTAATTCATTTCAGTACTTGTTTTTATTATCAAACAGTGATTGACTGGAATGCTTTTGAAAGTAGATATTACTTGAGTAGCAATTACTGCTCAAAATACCAGTTGCTGAAGGCAGAGTAAATATTTTCTTTGACAAACTGCAAAATAGTTTCCTGAACAATGTAAGACTTTTAGAAAAAAAGAATTTTGGTAAGATCAATTCCATCTTTAGTTTGTGAAAATGATAATACCAGGTCCATTTTATTCCTGCAGCCACTTACTTATCCAATACCTCCTCTGATTATTTGTTATCTATTTCATTGTACTCAGGGGAGCTTTTCAACCAACGTGTTTCCCTTAAACATATGAGCCAGTCCCCATCAGAAAATATCTCCCATATTTGTCGAAGCTAAAGAAAAATGTGTCTCTTTTGAGGCTCAAGAATGTAAGAATTAGGAACAAGAGCAGGCCACTCTACCAACCAATTCCAATTCCTTGTCCAATTTCCACCTCCTTGATTCCCTTAGAATCCAAGAATCCACAGGTATATTGAAACTAAGAGCTCAACAGAAATGTGCCAAAGCAAGCCATAATATCTTACCTATTGTGACGTGGCAATGGACAGACTCAACACATTTTAACAGAAGTTGGCATACCTGATTAGATAGGCCAACTTCTCAAATCAAAGTTGCTGTGAAATTAGGAGGAAAACTGTCCCAGCGGTTAGGAGACCACTACCAGAGATGTAGAGGGATAGGTCACATCTCAAGGCAAATACAGTGGGGGAAAATCCCGGCTGGTGATCCTGGTCTAGGAAAGGCCTGATGTTTATTTATGAACCCACAGAGGTGATTAATGATGCTTCTTTTGGTCCACAAGGAAACCTGTAAAATATTCTACCATTTAAATTGCTGGTCCTCTTGTGGAGTTAGAGGCTGTTCCTGGCAGGAATGACCTCATGACAAAGCTACCAACTCCGATCTGAGTATTGTGAGATAGATTAGATATAATCCGAGAATGATGAGCAGCTGCCGGTATTGAACCCGCTCTCATACACGTGCTCGCTCAGACACACACACATACACCCCCACACTGACACCCACGCGCACACCCTCTCACAGGCTTATACTCTGTCACACACACTAGACCACACACACACACACGCACACACACACACCAGACCATGCACGCACACACACACAGAGACGCGCGCTCACACACTCCCCCTCCACTCACGCGCACACACACACTCTCTCTTCTTCACACACACACACACACTAGACCATGCACGCACACACACACAGTGACATGCGCACACACGCTCACACACTCCCCCCTCCCCCCCACCACGCGTGCACACACACTCTCTCTCTTCTTCACACACACACACACACATATAAGTCTATGGGATGAATTTGCATTTGGAAAATTGCATTTGCAGATACATTTTATTTTGTTCAAAAAGCACACAATATGCAGGCAGTCAAGCAAGGCAGTCAATCCATGTGACTTTTTGTAAATTCCTACTTTGGAAATAGAACCAGTCTGATACAAGATTGGAAAACAGACAGACTCTAACCTAACACCTTCAATGCATTGTCTGAGTTGAGATGTGACTTTTTTTTAATAAAACCTTAAATTATCTCAGGAATGTGATATCTTGTGTTATAAAATCTCTGTCTTATGATCCTGCCTGACTAGTTACCTGACAAAGGAGCAGCACTTTGAAAGCTTGTGCTTCCAAGTGAGCCTGTTGGACTATAAGCTGGTGTTGTGTGATTTTTAACAGAGGAAGTAACAGGTAAGTAAGATGATTGGCGGAACAAAAATGGACCTGCCATTATCACATTCACAAACTACGGCTGGAATTGATCAGAACAAAATCCTTATGTTTTCTAAATATCTTACGTTGTTCAGTAAAATATTTTGCAATTTGTCAAAAAAAACTTGTTCTGAAGTTAAAATGATAAGCAATTTGCATACTAGGCGGAGGTGATAGCCAGTGGCATTATCACTTGACTGTTAATCCATAGATTCTGGAAATGTTCTGGGACTCAGGTTCAAACCTTACTGTGGCAGTTGGTTGATTTTGAATTTAATAAAAATTTGAATTAAAAGTCTAATGATGACTATGAATCCATTGTCAATTGTCAAGAAACACCATTCTGGTTAACTATCTAAACCCACCTTCCATTTAGGGAAAGAATCTGCTATCCTTACCCAGTCTGACCTACACGTGACTCCAAACCCACAGCAATGTGGTTGACTCTTAACTGGCCTCTGGGTAATTAGAGATGGACAATAAATATTGGCCTAGCCAGCCATGCTCTCACCTTGTGAATGAATTTTTTAAAATTCTTAAAATGATCACCACCAATTTGAGACGCTATTCTTATCATTTAGAAGCTGCTGTTGGTCAGATCAGGTTGGGGAAGTAGTGTACAAGTGTTGCTTTTCAGCTTAACTGCCATTGCACACAGTTTCTGTCAGGTTGGGGGCATTAAAATTCCTGAATTGACTTACGATGACAGTGACAGGAAATGGGATTTCAGTGTTCTAGTGTAGTCAGTAAACCTTATACAATCTAATCAAGTCAAATGTACCTGAATCAGCATGATGTCATTTTCTTTTCTGTTCCAATTAAATTGTGGATAAGGGAAGCATTTCTTCACTTTCAGTACTTGTTGTTTCTCTTCTTGCCTCTTGGAAAGTGAATGAGCTCCCAGTATCACTTGAATGTCCCCATACTTCCACTCCCTGAAGTGATTGTAAGAGAAATAATTTCAATCGCAGAAAGGATCTGAAACACAATGAGCCTTGAGATTTGTCTTCAATGAAAGGTTGATGGTGAATGACATTGCAAGAATGTGATGTTGTTAGTGCCAAGGAGAATGCAGCAATGAATTGAACAACAATTTCCAACATGTCTTGAGCAGTTAACAAGCCTCTAAAAAAATACAGATGTTGAAAACCTTTGGTCATGGACTACTGACTTTAAAAAAGAACTAGTTGGGGGGATCCAAGATGGCAGCGATGTAAGAAGGTCGTGTTGCAGAGCTCTGCAATGCAGCACAAGCGGAATGACATTTTAACACACCCATGCCAGACCACCGCGATATCCTGGGACTTTGGAAAGGTCATGGAGTCCCAGAAAACTGTTGAAAATCAACTTACCTTGGGTTTCGCCGTCCAGAGATGCCGAAGGAGGGAGGAGGAGCATCCGAGGCCGGGCACGCAGCCCAGCCTGCAGGATCCTCAGACTCGATTTCTTACCAGGCTCTGGTGAAGGAGCTCATGAAATCTCGCGAGATGTCAGGGAAGTAGATAGAGGAGAAGCTGGCCCTGATCTCTATCATGCTGCAGAAGCATGAACAACAGCTGGGAGATCTGGAGAAAAGGACAGATGAGGTAGAACACAGAGTCACATTGATCACAGCTGATACCAGTTCCTCCAAGGATAGGATCCAAGCCCTGGAGATGCAGGTCCATAAGTTGTTTGACCAAGTTGATGAACTCGAGAGTAGGGGCAGGAGAAAAAATATTCGTATCGTTGGTCTGCTGGAGAGTAAGGAAGGTGAGCAGAATTTATTGAGGGCTAGTTGCCAAAGTTCTTTAACTTGGAGGCTGGAATGAGAGGCTTGAAGATCAAGAGGGCTCATCGGGTCACAGCGCGGAGGTCAGGTCTGGGTCAACATCCTCATTCTATCTTAGTGCAGTTTTGTCATTACAGAAATCAGGAGAGAATTGTGGAAGCTTCCAGAATCCGGGGGGTTGGGGGGGGGGGGAGAATCCGAAGGCCCTAGATTATGAGGGCTCGAAGATCATATTCTTCCAGGACTTCTCAATAGCGGTGATCCAGAAAAGAAAATCCTATGATGGTATCAAGAGACGACTGAGGGAACTTAGGATCCAGTACTCTCTGAGGTATCCAGCAGTGCTTTGGTTCACCTTAGATGGATCTGTATATCTCTTTGACACGTTGGAGAAGGCAAAAGACTTTGTGGACAAATTAACTTAATCTGAACAATTCAGTAAGTACAAATTGTAGTGTTGCTTGGGTGTGTCTTTGTTTTTTCTTTAAAAAACAGAGGAAGTCAGGTCAGGGCTTTCTTTTCCTACCTTTTTATTGGTAACAGTCTTGTCTGAAATATTTTTGCTGATGGTTGAGATGTGTACTTTCAATTTCTAAGTTATGTTATACCAAAGGATAGGTGGGGTATTTACCCCTTTCTTTCGATATTTCTTTATTCATATTGCTACTCCATGGAGTATTTTCTTTATTTTCTGCTTGTGCTTGTGGTGCGGCTTGAGCTGGGAGGAGGGAAAATGGTTGGGATGGCTAGATGCCTATTTAGAGGCATTTAATGCCCTATTCAGGTATTTAAATGCCCGGGCTGCAGTATTGGCAGCAGTATGGGAAGATGGGTTTTGGGATGGGTAGTTGCCCCCTTTGGGCAGGGGGTGAGTCCTCCTATTCAGCATTGTTGGTGCTTTATATGTGGGTTTAGTTTTTGGGTTTTGTTGTATATAATCTTTGATAGCTTTGTAGTTTGTTAACTGTAGAGGTTTTAGTTTATTAGTTTTTTATGTTCTATGGATCTTGTGACACTAAGACTTGGTGATTTGTGGTTCGAGTTCTTCCTCTCTGGAATTTAAATGTTACTGCAGAAGGTTATGGCTAATGACTTGATTAAATGGTGTACCTGGAACATCAAGGGAGTCACTCACCAATTCAGAGTAAAAAGGTACTTTTGAGTGTTAGAAAGGCAACGGTGGATATTGCTTTGTTACAGGAGACACACTTGGATGATATGGAGCATTTGAAACTACAGCAGAATGGCTTTGATCAGGTTTACTTTTAATCTTTTAATACCAGAAGTAGGGGAGTGGCTATATTGGTTAGGAGGAATCTCCTATTTAAGTTACCTGAGTGTGTTATAGACTTACACGGGAGGTTTGTAATTCTCAAAGCCCTGATAAATGGGGAAGAATGTGGTGTTTGTCCTCTGGCCCATAGCCTCAAATTTCTGGTGGATGCATTCTCTAAATTGATCTGTCTCAAGTCCCAACATATCATTATAGGGGGAGATTTTAATTGTCTCATGGAGCTCACAGTAGACAGGTTGGCCAAAGCCCCTCCCCACCCCCCCGATATCCTCTGTACAAACTAAACAATTAGAGTGTCTGTGTGTGGAGTATGGGTTGGTGGATTACTGGAGGCGTCTCCACCCTACAGGCAGGGACTTTACGTTTTTTTTCTAATCCATACAGATGTCACACCAGGATTGACCTTTTTCTGACCCCCGTGGCAACCCTGGACTTGGTGGTATCTTATACGATTGGTAATATTACCATCTATGATCACGCTCCTTTGTACCTGGTGGTTAAGATTAAGGACGTTACAGTGGGTTTGAGGCACTGACAAATGGATCCTTTATTCTTCAGAATAATAAGTTTGTAAAGTATTTCTCTGGGGAATTTAGGGCGTTCCTGGACATTAATTCAGGTTTGGTTAGTAGCCCATCCGTCCTTTGGGAAACTGCCAAAGCCTATGCCAGAGGGTTCGTTATTTCCTACTCTGCCAGTAGGAAGTGGCAGAAAGGCGAGCAGCAACGTCTCCTCAAAGCACGGTTGAAAACAGCTGAGAAGGCTAACTCTGAAAGGCCCTCGGTCAAGCTACAGAGGATTATGGTGCTGCGGTCTGCATTGAATTCCGTGCTCATGCAGACAGCAAAGAAGGAGATTACTTTTGCAAAACAAAGGTTATACTAGCATGGTGACAAACTGGGCAAGAACTTAGCATATCTTGCCAGGAAAAGGAGTGTCCCTCAAGTCATCATGTTGATTAGGGAAGGGTCTGGGAAACTAATGTGTGACTCCAAAAAGATTAATGTGGCATTCCAGAGATTTTACTCTGAATTATACCAATCTTAGGGTTGTGAGGAGGGGTGCATCAAGTTGGAGTGCTTTTTCAAGGATCTGGAGCTCTCAGGCATGACCCCTGAACAAGAGTCTTTTCTCAATGTCCCCTTATCAGAGCAAGAGGTACAGGAGGCTGTGAAGCAGCTTCAGAGTGGAAAGGCACCCAGTCCTGACGGACTTCCCAGTGAATTCTGTAAGGAATTTATACTGTCAGGCCCAATGCTCAACATATTCAATGACTCATAAAGCCATGATTGTCTCCCGCCAACTCTGAAAGAGGCCAATATTTCGCTTATTCTTAAAAAAGGTAAGGTCCCAGAGGACTGTGCTTCGTACAGTCCCATTTCACTCTTAAATGTGGACTTTAAAATCCTCTCGAAGACTCTTGTGTTAAGGCTGGAGACTGTGTTAACTTCTATTGTTAAAGAGGAACCGATGGACTTCATAAAGGGTCACAGATCCTCCAAAAATGTTAGTAGGTTGCTTAATATAATTCAGGCATGTCAGCAACAATCAATGTCGGGATTGGTGATTTCTCTAGATGCAGGGAAGGCATTTGACTGAATTGATTGGCCATATATTTTTTTAGGAGAAAGTGAGGTCTGCAGATGCTGGAGATCAGAGCTGAAAATGTATTGCTGGAAAAGCGCAGCAGGTCAGGCAGCATCCAGGGAACAGGAGAATCGACGTTTCGGGCATAAGCCCTTCTTCAGGAAGAGCTTATGCCCGAAACGTCGATTCTCCTGTTCCCTGGATGCTGCCTGACCTGCTGCGCTTTTCCAGCAACACTTTTTCAGCATATTTTTTTTATACTGTAGAGCGGTTTGGCTTGGGTGAAGCCTTTATAAAATGGGTAAAGGTTCTCTACAGTGACCCTCTCACTGCGGTCATCACCACTGGGCTACGTTCAAGCAATTTTAACAGTTTTAGGGTCAGCTGACAAGGTTGTTCCCTTTCACCATCGCTTTTTACATTGGGGATTGAACCATTGGCAGAGGCCATTCGTAGGGATCCCAACATATCGACTCCAGAAGATTTTGTTGTACACGGACAATGTCCTCATTTTTTTGTCAAATCCAGCAGTTTCGGTGCCTTGTCTGATACAATGCATCAGTGCGTTTGGCACCTTTTCAGGGTACAAGATAAATTTTGAAAAATCAGAGGTTATGCCCATGGGTGGTCTTATGAAGGTGCTAGGTCTTGAGGGCAAATATCGATTCCCATTTAAGTGGTCACTGGGGGGTTTTGAGTATTTGGGCATATTCATTACTCCAGTTCTGGATTGGTTGTTCAAAGCTAATTTTGTTCAATTATTTAACAAAATCAAACAAGACCTTCAAAGATGGGAGGTGCTTCCGAACATGGTTGAGTCGGATTGCACTTATTAAGATGAATATTCTCCCCCATTTGTTGTATCCTATACGGATGCTCCCCCTGGTTTTTAATAAGCAAATGTTAAGGAGACTGAACAGTTATTTGGCATCACAAGTGGCCCCTTATTAAATTAGCTAAACTGCAGTTGCCTCACAGATTGGGGGGAGTGGATCTCCCAGACATTAAAATTATCAACTAAGCTTGCTATTATCTTATGTGAGTGATTGGGCTTGTGGGGACCCTCTTTCAATATGGTTAGATATCGAAGTCTCCCAGGCAAGGTACCCCCTTACCAGCTTGCTGTTTTTGGACAAAATGAGGACAGTTAGGGAATATTGCCATAACCCAATAGCTGTCAATACTGTTAAAGCATGGAGGGCAATTCGGCAGAGGGAAGGCAATATTTGGCAAGACATCTTCTCTTATACGCATCGTGGGTACCCCAGACTTTCAACTGGGGATGATAGATTCAGGATTCAAGCATTGGGCAGCTAGGGGTGTGTCTTGTATGGGCGACCTACTTGAGGGAGACACAATGATGTCCTTTGATCAGTTAGCACGGAAATACAAGCTATCTAACAGGGACCTCTTTCGTATTTTTCAAATTGGGGATTTTATTCAAAAAAAGACTACACTTTTGACTGATCCCTACAAATCCAATATACAGAGGAGGGTGCTCAGTGCTAAGAGTGCATTTTCTGTCAGCCACTTTATATCATCAATTGGGGGGGGGGGGGAGCAGTGAACCCCCCTCAGATGAGTTTCATCGACTGCAGGGTGTGGTAGAGAGACTTGGGGAGATGTTTGGGAAAACGCAAGAAAGATGTCAATTTGCAATAGGACCCATGCTTTGCAGTTGAAGATTCTCCATAGGGCCCATTTGGCTCTGGATCGTTTGTCAAAATTTAAAGCAGGAGTATCTTCAACATGTCCCAAGTGCAAGGTTTGTATGGGCCCTCTCAACCATTGTCTCAGTTCCTATCTCATTGGTAGGCTGTGGCGGGAGCAATGGAGAGGATTTTGAGTGTAAGGGTGGAGAAGGAACAGATCTCTCTTCTTCTTAGCCTGCCCAGTGCATTCCCTGTAGATGCGCATAAGAAATCATTTTTCAACATCCTCATTTGCAGCGCAAGAAAGAATACCTTGTTAGGTTGGGTATCTGAAAATCCCCTGGACCTAACAGGTTGGTGGAAGATTGTTATGGAGCATATCCCATATCTGGTACACCACAAAACTGAGAATTTCTATAAGACATGGTGACCCTTTTTGAAATATCTGGACACAGATTTATCTGCCACACTAATAAGGGCTTTTATATAGCCGTAACGATTGTGTTTTACAAGTCCAGTATCCAGACAGGGGAGCTACGAATGTACAAGTGTTTTGTTTGGCTGAGCCAAGTTAGTATTATTTATTAGTTTGTTGTTGGTTATTATTTATTTAGTTAAGTAGTTAGTTAGAGGTTTTTTTTATATATGTTTTCTATATATATTTATACATTTTCTGAACGAGAATCCAATTTCCTACAGGATAGGCTTTGCCCACTCTCTTCCCCACAGGGCAAAACTGTTGTTAAATGCTATTTTAGTTGGCATAATTGCTTCTGTGCTGGAATCAAAAAGAAGGGGACTCAGAACTGATTGTAGGGCAGACAGAAAGAGGGTAGGAAACTGTGGGATTTTGACATGACATCTATTTCAGGGGTTTTAACTCCTCACAAGTAACCGGAAAACCCGTACTCACATTCTCCAACCCTTCAATGTCCTGGCTAAATCAGAGTGGCATGATTTAAGGAATTATACAATTAGAGCTTTCTATTCCAGGATTATTGTTGTTATTATTATTAATATTAATAATAATATGAGCATTAGTAGGGCCCTATAATAAGTATCACCATGCAGCACTGCAGCATATTGACTCAAGAAACATTCAAATGTCACCTCGCCAGCTATTGAATGTGAATATCAGAGATTCACAAATTATTTTATGGATGTCATATATCATTAGATGAAATTCTGTGGATGAAATCAATAAGTCCAAATCCAATGATTCTTTCTAATCTATAGCACACTCCAGGAGAGATCAACACACTGAGGATTTGGGTAGTACAGTAGCTCAGTGGTTAGCACTGCTGTCTCACAGCACCAGGGACCTCGGTTCAATTCTACCTTGAGGTGACTGTGTGAAGTTTGCACATTCTCCCCATGTCTGTTTGGGTTTCAGCTCTGGTTTCTTCCCACAGTCCAAAGATGGACAGGTTGGCCTGCTAAAATACCCTTGGTGCCCAGTGATATGTAGGTTAGGTATGTTAGCCATGGGAAATGCAAGGTTACAGTGATTGGGTGAGGTGTTCTTTGAAGGGAAAGTGTGGACTTGATGGACTGAATAGCCTGTTTCCACACTGGAGGGATTCTATGATCTGCAGATTAGACATGTTCTCATTGAATGGTAGAGAAGATCTGATGGGCTGAATCACCTTTTCTGCTCCTACCTCTTACAGTCTTTTAACAATTACAACATATAGTTGGGGCATAAATTGGCCCCGAAAGCACATTGGAATAATTGGGGCAATTGGATGGGGGAACTGAATGTGGTGGAAGAGAAGACTTTCTCCTTGAGTTGGAAAAGCACTCTTCTTCCTTCTAGATCTGCAGAAAGACATTTTATTAAAAGATCCATTTCCAAACTTATCTTTTTCACTGATATGCCCAAGTATCTGGTATCAGAAGTAGAATCATAGATTCGCTACACTGAAGAAAAATGCCATTTGGCCCACCCAGTCTGCATCAACTCTACGAGCAGCATAGAACATAGAACTTATAACATTACAGCCCAGTACAGGCCCTTCGGCCTTCGATGTTGCACGGACCTGTGGAACCAATCTGAAGCCCATCTAACCTACACTATTCCATTCTTGTCCATATGCCTATCCAATGACCATTTAAATGCCCCTAAAGTTGGCGAGTCTACTATCTTTGCAGGCATGCATTCCACAGCCCTATTACTCTCTGAGTAAAGGAACTACCTTTGACATCTGTCCTGACATCCCACTCAGACTCCACATAATATCCCTATGACCCAAATTTAACATTGCCAATCCACCTAACCTGCACACCTTTGGACTCTAGGAAGAGACCAGAGCACCCAGAGGAAACGCACACAGACAGTCACTCAAGGCTGGAATCAAACCTGATCCCTGGTTCTGTGAGGCAGCAGTGCTAACCACTGAGCACTGGGCTGTGTCAGGAATCAATTTTGAAAAAAATGTGTTGCTCAGGTAGTGTTAGCTCTATAATTGAGATATTTAAGAGATCTGGCAACTGTTGAAGGGGACTGCCAAGGACATATAAAGATATTATCTAATCATATCTAAACCAAATGGACTGCAGTTTGAGAAGGCAGCTTTCAACAACTCTCAAGGGCAACAAGGGACAGGCAGTAAATGCTAACGCAGCCAATTAATAAAAAAAATTGATTCTTGCAATCTGAACACTCCTTAGTTTTGAGGTTGAGTGTAGTGTAGTCATAAATAAGATTTCAAGGTTGCAAGAGTGTACCAGCAGGCAGGGAATTGGTTTGAAATGTGTCGACTGTAACGTCAGGAGCATTCAGAATATGGTGGGTGAACTTGCAGCATGGGTTGGTACAATGTTGTGGCCATTTCAGACACATGGATAGAGAAGAGGCGGGAATGGTTGTTGCAGGTTCTGGGGTTTAGATCTTTCCGTCAGACCAGGGAAGTGGTAAAGGAGGGAGAGGTGTGGCATTGTTAGTCAAGAACAGTATTACAGTGGCAGAAAGAACGGTTGATGAGGGCTCATCTACTGATGTAGTATGGGCTGAGGTTAAAAACAAGAAAGGAGAGGTCACTCTAAAATGAGTTTTTAGGTAGGTCAGTTTATTTCTGGTATAGGGTTAGGTTTAAGGTGAGGGTTAGGGTTAGGATTAAGGTTTGGGTTAGGGTTAGGGTTAGATTAAATTTCTGATGGATGTGGAAGGAATTTACCTGTATTTCCACACACGTCATCTACTGTACCCGCTCCACGCGATGTTGTCTCCTCTATATTGGGGAAACAGGATGCCAACTTGAGATCATTTCAGTGAACATCTCTGGGACAACCGCACCAACGAACCCCACCGCCCCGTCACTGAACTCTTTAACTTCCTTTCCCTCTCTGCCAAGTACATGCAGGTCATGGCCCTCCTCCATAGCCAAACCCTTACCAACTGACACCTGGAGGAAGAATGCCTCATCTTCTGCCTTGGGACCCTCCAACCACACAGGGTTAATGGGGATTTCACCAGTTTCCTCATTTCCCCTTCCCCCCACCTTATCCCAGTCTCAACCTTCCAACTTGGCACTGCCCTCTTGAACAGTCCTACCTGTCCATCTTCCTGCCCACCTATCTGCTCCACTCTCCTCTCCACCCTATCACTTTCACCTCCATCTTCATCTACCTATGACATTCCCAGCTACCTTCCCCCAAGCTCCACCTCCCTCCCATTTATCTCTCAGCCCCCTTGGCCCACAAGCCTCATTCCTGATGAAGGGCTCATGCCCGAAACATTGACTCTCCTGCTCCTTGGGTGCTGCCTGACCGGCTGTGCTTTTCCAGCACCATACTCTTTGACAGTATGTAGAAATGCTAACAAGAGGCGAGGCCACGTTGCATTTGGTACTGGGTAATGAACCCAGTCAGGTGTTAGATTTTGACGTAGGTGAGCACTTTGGTAACAATTCGGTTACATTTACTTTAGCGGTGGAAAGGGATAAGTATATACCGGGGGGAGCAAGAGTTATAGCTGGGGAAAAGGCAATTACTATGCAATTAGGCAAGATTTGGTATGCATAAGATGGGGAAGGGAACTGCAGGGGATGAGCACAATTGAAATGTGGAGCTCATTCAAGGAACGGCTACTGCATCCTGGGTAAGTAGGTACCTGTCAGGCAGGGAGGAAGTGGTCGAGCAAGGGAGTCGTGGTTTACTAAAGAAGTTGAACTGCTTGTTAAGTGGAAGAAGGAGGCATATATAAAACTGAGACATAAATGCTCAGTTAGGATGCTTGAGTTATAAGTTAGCCAGGTAGGACCGAAAGACAGAGCTAAGAAGAGCCAGGAGGAGACATGAGAAGTTATAGCAAATAGGATCAAGTAAAACACTAAGGCTTTCTATAGGTATATCAGGAATAAAAGAATGACAAGAGTAAGATTAGGGCCAATCAAGGATAGTAGTGGGAAGTTGTGCGTGGAGTCCATGCAGATAGGAGAAGCGCTAAATGAAAAGTTTTCTCAGTATTCACACTAGAAAGAGACAATGTTGTCGAGGAGAATACTGAGATACAAGCTTCTGGACTAACCGGGATTGAGGGCCATAAGGAGGGTGTGAAAATAGATAAGACTGCAGGGCCAAGTGGAATTTATCCCAGGATTCTCTGGGAAGCTAGGGAGGAGATTACCGAGCCTTTGGCTTTGATCTTTATGTTGTCATTGTTTACATGAATAGTACCAGAAGAATGGAGGATAGCAAATGTTGACTCCTTGTTCAAGAATGGGAGTAGAGACAACCTTGGGAATTATAGACCAGTGAGCATTAATTTCCTTGTGGGTAAAGTGTTGGAAAGGATCATAAGGATTTATAATCATCTCAAAATGAAAATTTGATTGGGGATAGTCAACATTGTTTTGTGAAGGATAGGTCATACCTCACAAAACTTATTGAGTTCTTTGAGAAGGTGATCAAACAGTTGGGTGAGGGTAAAACAGTTAATGTGGTGTGTATGGATTTTAGTAAGGCATTTGATAAGGTTCCCCATGGTAGGCTATTGCATAAAATACCGAGTCATGGGATTGAGGGTGATTCAACAGTTTGGATCAGAAATTGGCTAGCTGAAAGAAGATAGAAGGTGTTGGTTGATGGGAAATGTTTATCCTGGAGTTCAGATACTGATGGTGTACCACAGGGATCTATTTTGAGGCCTCTGCTGTTTGTAATTTTTATAAATGACCTAGATGAGGGTGTAGAAGGATGGGTTAGTAAATTTGTGGATGACACTAAGATTGGTGGAGTTGTCGACAATGCTGAAGGATGTTGCAGGTTACAGAGGGACATAGATAAACTGAAGAGCTGGGCTGAGAGGTGGAAAATGGAGTTTAATGCAGAAAAGTGTGAGGTGATTCACTTTGGAAGGAGCAACAGGAATACAGAGTACTGGGCTAATGGTAAGATTCTTGGTAGTGTGGATGAGCAGAGAGATCTCGGTGTCTAGGTACATAAATCACTGAAAGTTGCCACCCAGGTTGATAGGGTTGTTCAGAAGGCATACCATGTGTGAGCTTTTATTGGTAGAGGGATTGAGTTTCGGAGCCATGAGGTCATATTGCAGCTGTATAAACTTCTGGTGCGGCCGCACTTGGAGTATTGCATACTGTTCTGGTCACTGCATTATAGGAAGGATTTGGAAGACTTGGAGAGGGTGCAGAGGAGATTTACCAGGATGTTGTCTTATGGAGGGAAGGTCTTATGAGGAAAGACTGAGCGACTTGAGGCTGTTTTCGTTAGAGAGAAGGTTGAGAAGTGACTTAATAGAGACAAACAAGATTGTTGGAGGATTAGAGTGGACAGTGATGGCTAGCACAACTGGACAGATGTCAGAGGTTGTTTCTTTACTCTGAAAGTAGTAAGGGTGTGGAATGCCCTGCCTGTAACAGTAATAGACCCACCAACGTTAGGGGCATTTAAATGGTCATTGGATAAACATACTGGAATAGTATAGGTTAGATGAGCTTCATATTGGTTTCACAAGTTGACACAACATCGAGGACTGAAGGGCCTGTACTGTGCTGTAATATTCTCTGTTCTATGTTCTATGTTAGATTGGAAAACATTTCTGTCAATCCATTATAGTCACAGGTTTCAGAATGGGATCTTCCGCATCCTTGGAGATCCCAGCCCACCACTTCCTCATGGAACTTTGGCTTTGCACCTGAACCTGAGGTATGTATCCTTTCCACAACATTTTATCTGACATGAAGCTATAATATAAGGTCTTCCTTCATTCACCAATAAGTCGTCTATAATTGTGCAATGCTGTTGGCACTCAACATTTATCTTCAATGCCACATCACTGGACCTTTGGTCTGGCCATCCTTCCGCACATTACCAATGAATGATAACACATTTTTGGTGGCTCTTTTGCTCTTGTCTTATTTGGAGAAGCTGATTGTAGCTTGTTGACTACTGCTTCTCATTGACAGCATGAAACAAATTTCTGATCCCAACTGGCTAATCTCAAGAAATTCTAATTCCTGTTTAGTTCTTGCCAAGATTTTCAGGAGCCCAATGAAATCTTCTACATATTTTCCATTCATTGGTTGTTGCATGACAAATTGTTCCTTAACCAAATGTCCTTTTATACCAAAATGGCATAATAGATCAAAGATGGCGGCAGTGGGGTCAGCAACATTGGACTCCTAATTCCGGAGCAGGCAGCATCCACACCATCTTCATCATTCGGTGCCATGGAAGCTTTGTTGTCATCCCGTGGTGTATTCTCCATGGGGGAGTTGGTTAGGTCCAGATCCATGGCTGGCTCCAGCTCTGGCACTGAGGTTAAAGAGTCTTCAGTGTTGGCAGTGGAAGAGCCTGGAGTTAGGGCCCTGGTGACAGCATCTGGAGAAGCATCTGAGGGGGAGGAGGAGGTACAAGACCAGCCTGTAGCTCCAGCTCGGATGTGATGGTTGGGTGGGTGGTAGTGACAGTTAAGGTGGCCCCTAAACAAAACCCCAGAGCCCATTATGGAGACCTCATCAATGTCAACCAGCAAATGGGGGAGTAGTGGGCCGTAATAAGAAGAAGGAAAGATAAACAATATTGCAGTAAAATCTTGCAGTGCATTCAGGAAATTCAGCATGTACATAAGGCAACCCATCAACTTCTACACATGCACCATTGAAAGCATATTATCCGGGTGCATAATAGCCTGGTTTGGCAACTGATCTGCCCAGGACAGTAAGAAACTACAGAAGGTGGTGTGCGCAGCCCAGTCCATCAGGGAAGCCAACCTTGCACCATGGACTTCATTTACTTGGTTCGCTATCGCAGAAAGGCTGCCAACGTCACCAAGGACTCACTCCACCCTGGTAATGATCTCCTACAACCTTTTCTCTCAGTCAGAAGATACCGACGCCTGAATACACATACTAGCAGGTTCAGGAACATCTTCTTCCCAGCCATTATCAGACTGATGAATGAACTCTGTACCCTCAAATAATGCTGACCTTGCTAATGGTGCTCTTGCCTAGTGCACACCCTGTGCAATAAAACCTGTGTGCCTCTGTCCATGTCTTTTTGATCTGTACATCCTTGCTCACTATGATCTACCTGTACTGCCCAGTACATGTGACAATAAACAAATCAAATCAAATCAAACGTTAATTTGAAATAAGACATTTTTTAAAAAATGTTGCATTGAGTGGCAAAAAGTCCTCAAAAATAAGTTATTGAACAAATAAGATAGTGGTCAAATTTTATTCCTGTCATTCACAGAATCCACCTGATTTATTTTGATATAATTTGGGTTTAATAGAAATAAAATTCCATAATGGTCACTTTAAGAGAGTACAATTCATTAACTTCTTAGAAACTATTCTTACAGTTGCTAAAACTGTGAGACTTACAATATTATGATGTTTTGAATTGTGTCTTTAAAATGGAGGGGATTGTGTGACCATTCTGATTTCAGCCTGACAACAAGCCTGGATAAGTCATGGGACTGGCTGAGCAACAGACATAGTTCTCAATCCTCAATCTTGATCCAAAAAGGCAAGGGCAGTAGTACTATCAGTAAATAGACAAGTTAGTTACAGTTCTTTTGGGAAGAAGGAAAAAAGTGGAGGAAAACAACAGCAAGTGGTGTGATCTGCAGAGAGAAGATGGTTGCAGCTTATTTTAGTTGAATAGTTGAAACCAGTTGCAGGAGAGAGGCTGTATTTAATTATAGATATGCATCCTGCAGTGACCTATGAAATCCAAGAAGTTCGTCCTCACATAGCCCGGAGAGAAAAAAAAAAATCATTGGAATGAGCATTATTGCTGGTGGTGGATTTGGGAAACTCTCTAAATACTGAGGAAAGCATCTGGAAGTGATCATTTGAAGTGAAATGTGAAAACATGAATTCATTGGAAGCCAGAAGTGACTGCAGACTGTAGATTGTTTGTTATAAAAACTGCAATGGATTGGAGAGTGTGATGTTTGATGAATAAGCAAAGTGGTGTGTTGTTCTCTGTAGTTTAAAGTTGCCAACAAAATATTCTTTAGTTCATGGTGTTTTAGTCATTTGTTACAGTTAAAACTTAAAACATGAAATCTTGTTCAACAACACATACTTGTGAAAATTATAAATTCTTTTGAAACTTTACTGTTCTCTACATTGTACAAAATAAAGCTTTTTCTGTTGTAACTATTGACTATGAAATTGATGTGAATTTAATATCTAACAGATAATGCTTTTTGGACAAGAAAAGCGTTCGCCCATTTTAAGTAAATCGCAGAGGTTTTCTGAAATAAGTGCAAAGCATACTATCTGAAATCATAATAACCTTAATTTATTTTACTCTGTTTTATATTACAGAGCTAAACATCCATAAACAATTAACTTATTATTTCATGGCACATTATTAAATTATAATCTATAATGTTTCTTCTGAATTATGTTGTAATTAATATTGTATTAACTTACTCTTTACAATGTGCTGCAGTCAGTATCCAACTTGATGCAACCAAAGCTCCTCCACAAATGTGTCGTTTGTTCATTTGGATTGAAACCATGTATGGCTTAGAATGAGGTTTAACCTCATGACCCCCAATAATTTTTGTACAGACACCTATGGAAGAAGATAACAATTTGCTAATGGTAGAGTAGAGTGTCTAAAAAATTAAATATTGTAAATAAGAGCAAATGTTGGAAATTAGAGCTGAAACAGTAAATGTAGTTAATATGTAAGGAAACAAAACAGAAATTGCTGAAGAAACTCAGCAGCTCTGTGGGGAGAAACAGAGTTCATATTTGAGTTCGGTGGCTCATCATCAGTTCAAGAGTCACTAGACTTACCAGACCTTTTGAGTTTCTCCAGCAATTTCTGTTTGTTTTTCAGATCTTCAGCATCCACAGTTCGTTGTTGTGTTTAGTGTACATGGACATGTGTTTTGGTAACATTTTGGGAGAATCTTCAAAGCTGAAAAGGAAAAGCAGGGAAACTTGTTCAGGATTAACAAGTTTCTTGGCTAATTATGCAGATATTAAACTTACATTCTTGTCCCATCAAAAAAATGATCTTGAAAGCAAGAAACAGCATCCAAATTAAAGAGACCATTTTGCTGCTTGATCAAAGACGCAAAATAGTTTCATTTTATCGCACGTAAGTTATATAGCATTGACGCAAGGATGTGGTTACAGTTTCTATGCAAAACATTAGCGTTTGTTTGGATAAGTTCTTGCACTTTAAAGTATGACTACAATTAAATATCATCACCCTACTCACAATCATCACTAAAGGTGTTATCAAGCAACATTCAGTTGTGGATAACATGCTTGGGTTCCAACAAGAATACTTGACTTCAGACATCATTATAGTCTTGACTGCAAGAGCTGCATTAGCAGACACTGCCCATGGCACTAAAACAACATTTGACTGAAAGTGGTTTCATAGAGTCTGAGCATTTAAGCTTTATTTTTACAGAATCCTCACAGTGTGGAAACAGGCCAGTCCATCCAACAAGCCCATACCAACTCTCTGAAGTTCATCCCACTCAGACCCATCCCCCAATCTATCCCTGTAACCCTGCATATCCCCCATGGCCAACATGTCTAACCTATACATTCCTGAACATCTAGCTAGCACATCTAACTAGCACAACCAGTCCACCTAACTAGCACATCTTTGGATTGTGGGAGGAAACCAGACCACCCAGTGGAAACCCACGTAGACACGGTGAGAATGTGCAAACTCCACACAGACACTTGCCTGAGACTAGAAGTGAACCCAGGTCTCATTGAGCCACCATGCCATCTCAAATTATAGTACAATGCAAGTTGATGGGAACTGGGACAAATTTTCATGAGTCACAGCCATAGCTACTATAGGAAAACATCATTGTAATATTTGAAGATCAATCATTTCAAACATAGGACATCATTGCAAGAGTTCCTTGGAACACCACCCTGGGCCTAAATTTCTTCTGTGCCTCCATTAGTGACATTCCCTTCACCATAATGTCAAAATTACAACTACTCATTAATGATTACATAGTTTTTAGTTTCATTCATGATTCCTCAGATACTGAAGCAACCCATGTTCACATGCAGTGTCCTGATGAAGAGCTTTTGCCCAAAACATCAATTTTCCAGTTCCTCGGATGCTGCCTGACCTGCTGTGCTTTTCTAGCACCACTCTAATCTAGACTCTGATTTCCAGCGTCTGCAGTCCTCACTTTTGCCATCTTCACATGCAGCAAGCTTTCAGGTTTGACTGACAGGTGACAAATAATATCTGCCACAAATTCTTGTACTGAATAAGAATTGTAGGAGTGAACTGGAATTCCCATTGTATACTGGGGGCAGTTTGGATGATCTACCAAGGGAAAAACACACTTCCTGTCTGAACTGATTTCATCAGTTTTTTTTTAAATATCAATGTACATCAACAACTTCCTTTATCTTGACTCCTTTGGCCCACAGAGACCTATAAATAAGATTGTCGCAATGTTTCTGAGTGCGAAACCTCCAACACTCCTTCCAGGTGAAGCAACAGTTTACTTGTACTTCTTTCAGTCGAGAGTATCGCACTTACTACTCACAATGTGGTCTGCACACTCCTCCCCACAAACGTTCCGATGGGGGCAGGCAGCAACTAGGCTGTGCACTGGATTTTACTAGGTATCACCACCTCCACCAAGAACCCACTCATCATATTTTGAAGGTCATTGTACACCTGGGCAAGCACAGTCAGTCTGGAGCTGCCCTGCGCAGTTTCAGACTTTTGCCCCAGAGATGACAGGCAAGGGGAAATCAGCACCCCAGTTGGATCTTGGAACTCCTGTAGGATGGGGGTGGAAGGGGAGTGGGATTTCAGACTGAATTTTCCAAAGCAATTCAAAGGATTAGGCAATTTTTTAAATATTATAGTCTTATATTTATTTTGTTTTTTGTATTACAATCAAAGAAACATAGAAAAATGTCAACGTAGAAAGAGATCATTAAGCCCAGTGCAGAGAACAACTGATGATGGGCTCCAGCCCAAAACAGAGAAAGTGAGGACTGCAGATGCTGGAGATCAGAGCTGAAAAATGTGTTGCTGGAAAAGCGCAGCAGGTCAGGCAGCATCCAAGGAGCAGGAGAATCGACATTTCGGGCATAAGCCCTTCTTCAGGAATGCCCGAAATTTTGATTCTCCTGCTCCTTGAATGCTGCCTGACCTGCTGCGCTTTTCCAGCAACACATTTTTCAGCTCTGATCTCCAGCATCTGCAGTCCTCACTTTCTCTGTTTTGGGCTGGAGCCCATCATCAGTTGTTCTCTGCACTGGGCTTAATGATCTCTTTCTACGTTGACATTTTTCTATGTTTCTTTGATTGTAATACAAAAAACAAAATAAATATAAGACTATAATATTAAAAAAATTGCCTAATCCTTTGAATTGCTTTGGAAAATTCAGTCTGAAATCCCACTCCCCTTCCACCCCCATCCTACAGGAGTTCCAAGATCCAACTGGGGTGCTGATTTCCCCTTGCCTGTCATCTCTGGGGCAAAAGTCTGAAACTGCGCAGGGCAGCTCCAGACTGACTGTGCTTGCCCAGGTGTACAATGACCTTCAAAATATGATGAGTGAGTTCTTGGTGGAGGTGGTGATACCTAGTAAAATCCAGTGCACAGCCTAGTTGCTGCCTGCCCCCATCGGAACGTGGCAGCATTCAAGGGCAGGCTCCTTGAATGCTGCCTGAGCTGCTGCGCTTTTCCAGCAACACATTTTTCAGCTCCAGCCCAAAACATTGATTTTCCTGCTCCACGGATGCTGCCTGACCTGCTGTGCTTTTCCAGCAACACATTTTTCAGCTCCAGCCCAAAACATTGATTTTCCTGCTCCACGGATGCTGCCTGACCTGCTGTGCTTTTCCAGCAACACCCTCTTAACAGCATACAGCGTTCTCAGCATCAAGTAAAAGAGCAAGGAGGTGATGGTAAATTTGTATAAGACACTAGTTAGACCTCAGCAGAAGTATTGTTTACATTTGTGTGTGACATTTTACAGAAAAGGTGTAAATACTTTGGAGAGAGTGCAGTTGCAGTTTGCAAGAATGGTTCCAGAATTGAGAGACTTCAGTAACGAGGACTGACTGAAGAAGCTGGGACTGCTCACCTTGGAGAGGAGACGGCTAAGAGGAGATTTGATAGAGGTTTCCAAAATAATGAGCAGGCTAGATAGAGTAGACAGGAAGACCTTGTTCCCACTTGTAAAAGGAATAAAAACAAGAGGCCATGGGTTTAAAATGGTACACAAACAGAACAAGGATGATGTGAGCAGTTGAGTGAGTAGTTAGGGTATGGAATGCACTGCCCAGAAATGTGGTGGAAGCAGGTTCCAAGTGCTGTGAAGCCAAAGCTACTTACCACACAAGTGAGTAATGTGGCATGTGTTTAAGTGCCAGTATGATGCCAGGTATGTCTGCTCCACATTTTAATTACTGGTTGACCATCAAACAACACATTCCTTTGATGGTCTAGAGGGGAGTGCTTGCAGTCTGTTCTCTGCCAGTCCTTGCCTGCAAAACTCAGAACTTATTGTCCAGCATGAGATATAATTTTGCTATTAGACAACAAATTACACCAAAAATTGTTTAAGATTATCACTTGGACTTGTGGTGAATTTCATTTGCATGTACTGGAAGAGCCATATACTGTAAACTTTTTATTATCCAACTTCTACCGGACCAGGAGGGCGCCAATTGATAAAATATTCTGGAAAATCAAGAGGTCCACATAATCAATGTACAAGGATTCTAGATAATCCCTGATGGAGGATGGAAAAAAGTTGTGGCTGTAAGAGATGCTCCACCTTTGAAGTTTTTCCAGTATGGGAGCTGATTTCCACAAATTCTAGGATCACTAATTACTGTTTATAAGCTGTTGCATTGTTTTGGAACTTTGAAAAAATAAGAGATGAAAACAAAGGCACCTTAAAATGGGGGAAGAGAGGCAAAGCAGTGAGCAGGTCATCGGGGAGTGAACCTGCCTGGCTGTCTGACCAGGCAATGAACCTGCACAGTTGACAGTCTGTTGCTGGAAAAGCACAGCAGGCCAGGCAGCATCCGAGGACCAGGAAAATCGATGTTTCAGGCCAGAGACAATCATTCATTCCTGATGAAGGGCTCTGACCCGAAACATCGATTTTCCTGGTCCTCAGATGCGGCCTGACCTGCTGTGCTTTTCCAGCAACACACTGTCAACTCTGATCTCCAGCATCTGTAGACCTCATTGCTTTCTAATCAACCGGCATTGCTGTCTGACCAGGCAGGTCATAGAGTCATAGAGTCATAGAGATGTACAGCATGGAAACAGACCCTTCGGTCCAACCCGTCCATGCCGACCAGGTATCCCAACCCAATTTAGTCCCACCTGCCAGCACCCAGCCCATATCCCTCCAAACTATTCATATACCCATCCAAATGCCTCTTAAATGTTGCAATTGTACCAGCCTTCACCACATCCTCTGGCAGCTCATTCCATACACGGACCACCGTCTGTGTGATAAAGTTGGCCTTTAGGTCTCTTTTATATCTTTCCCCTCTCACCCTAAAAACTAATAATTCGACAGAATAATACTGTAAACTTTGAGATATTTGAAGTATATAATTTTTGGTGGTTTATCAAGAGTGCCAGTTAACACAAAGTTTGTTGTATTCATACAAGACTGCTCTGAGTAGAAATTTTCCAAATCAACCTGTCCAGATGTGTAACGGTATGGAGCAGATGGGACTTGACTCCTGACTCAGTGATAGCGACACTACCACTACACCACAAAAGTCACTCACCTCTGCCTAAACAAAAGGAGTTTCTGCATACATTGCACCTTCTTCATTGAGACAGGTTGATGGAGATTGCTGATCCATGCATTTTCCACAGCAATGCCCCAGTGTCCACATACCGAGTCCGAGGCTAATCATGCAAACAATCAGTATCTTCCTTCCCATGTATGTGTAGTTTGGTGTTTCATTTTAAAGTTAGCTTTCTTGTTTCCTAGTCCTGATAATTCAAAGAAATAACTTCAACTTTGTCTTTTTTTTAACCAATATCCAGTCTCTGACCTCCCAGGTCTTGCCTCTGATCCCAAACACTTCTCTTTTTTTCTAGCAATCTGTTTCCCACTCCTCACTCACACTCGCACCCCCTCAACACCTCTTCCATATCCCCCTCAAACCTCTGACCCCTCAATCTATCCTCAATGTAATCACATTGCTGCGTGAGAATGACAATCCATCTGCCAGCAATTACATAGTGTTTCATTCTTGCTGTCTGGGACTGGAGACAGATAAAACCTTTTTTAGTCACATTTTGTCATTAAATTCAGCAGGGCTGAAGGGAAATCCATTCTAGATCTCTCTCAAACTTCAGGCTTGTCAGGAGACAAAGCTACCTCTCGGCCGCCGAAGAAAAGCTTTTGATATAAATTCTTTTCACTAGTGCATTTTGCATTAGACTAGCATATGAGATATAAAGTAATGAAGGCAGAGTCTTTGTAAAGGATTGTTTCTAAGGAAAGACTTTTCTACATTCTAATCATTTCATTTTGAATAAAGGACAAGGTCAAATATCTGCAATATCGCGTTAAAAATTTTTGTTTAAAATATGTTTATTAAAAATCATTCAATTGTTATTCAGATGGTTAAGATATAATTAGAGAGTATCTATTTCTAAATTGGATTTGTATGCAATGCATTAAGAGTGGATTACAAGTTTAGCTGAGATGTTAGCGATGGTGTTAGTTTAGCATTTAAGCTGTTTACGTCTAATTTTCAAAGAATAACTGATTTTTACACTCTTCTTAAAAATGTAAAAAGTGAAGTTCAATTGCACCATGTTTTTAAATTATAGGCTTTGCACTACTTTCAATTCAAAGATTTCACAGACATGTTCTTCCTAATAAAGCAGATTCTTTGTCATTTAATGAGTTTCATCCTGAATTACTTTGTTGATCCATGAGAGATAGTTGTTTGATAAATGAGTGTAAACACCAGGTTTGATGTTATCCTTGCAGGGACTTCCAAACGAAACGATGCCACTGTACACGTTTTGACGAGACCACTTCTTCTTACATATTAACGGACCACCGGAATCACGCTGTTAAAGCAAATGTTAGAAAATAATAAATCTATTGAGGAATGGACATAGTTACATGAAAAACTCAAAATAATGGCTGATTTCTCCTGCCATTACTAATTGCACTTACACTTAGAATTTTTTAAAGAATTGTGAAGATCTTATGAGTACCTGCCCCATCTCCAATGAACATTGGCAGAAAACCTGGAAAAATCATTTTTCTTTACTGTTTCTGTGGGATTTTTACCAAAGTACCAAAACAATTTTGGTAGATAATTGGTGACTGCTTGCATAAATTCTACTTGCTCATTTTACATAGACAAGAGCATGATAGAATTGTTACATTATCAGCTTTGCTTTGACATTTGACTGGTGTCCAAAGTCCAGAGGTAAGTCTTTAATTTTTATGAAGCAAAGCAAGTTCAATCAAACACAATATACTATACTGTAGCAAAAGGTATGCAAGATAAAATGAATCAGGGTATTGTTTATATTACATATATTTGTAGCAGTAATGCTTCTAATTCATTAAAACTGAAAAAAAATAAGGTCTGAAGCTAGTCGATTATTTTGCAGAATGGTTTATAATTACACAGATTTTATTTTCTTATATTCCTTAATAACAGTGGTGGTAAAATGATGAGATAATCATCTTTCAAGTCAGAGATCAAATGCTATGTCTGTTAGAGTAAGTGACTCTTTATTGAACTTAAATGTGCAGTTCGTGAGAAGAAAGCTGACTTGGAAAAAGCAGGTGATGATGAGAGATCTTGAATGGTGAATTCTGAAGGACATTTATCTTAAGCTGTCACTTGCCAAAGAATGCAATACATCTGTGGGGATTAGGGATTATTTTGAGAATTCATTTTATAACTTCAATATCAAAACTGCATTTAACTGGGTGCGGCATCAAAGAGCCTTAGCAAAACTGGAGTCAATGGCAATCAGAGGACAAACTCTCCATAGCTGGAATCATAACTGTTACATAGGAAAATAGTTGTCATTTTGGAAGATCAGTCATCTCAGCTCCAGGACATTTCTGCAGAGTTACGCAGGGTTCTAACCAATCTATTCAGAGATGTTATTACATACTTCTAGAGCAGTTGACACTTAAATTTGCTCCTTGTGGTCCCAAGGTATGGATGAGTTCTTCAGGGTATTGCATTAGGCCTCTACATTTTCAGCTACTTCATTAATAACCTTCCCTTCAACATAAGATCAGAATAGGGATGTTTACTGATTGCACAGTGTTCAGGATTACATGTGACTCCTCAGATACTGAAGCAGTCTGTGTCCATATGCAACAAGACCTGGACAATATCCAGGTTTGGGCTGAAGAGTAGCGAGTAACATTCATGCCATAGAAGTGTCAGAAAATGACCATCTCCAACAAAGGAAAGTTCTACCCATAAACCTTGGCATTCAATGTCAGTACTAATCACTAAATCCCCAATAATACCTCCCAAACCAATGACCACTACCATCTAGAAGGACAATGGCAATGGATACTTGGGAATACCATCACCTGTAAGTTCACCTCCAAGCCACGTAACATCCTGACTTGGAAATACATTGCGGCTCCTTCAACGTCACTGTGTCAAAATCCTGGAACTTCCAACGTAATGGCATTGTGCATGTACATCAAATATATTGCAACTCCCAACTACCTTCACAAGAAAAATCTAAGGATCAGCAATAAATGCTGGCCCAGCCAGCAATGCCTAGGCACCATTAGTGAATAACAATATAGGAACAGGATTAGGTTGTTCGGCTCCTACAGCCTTTCCACCATTCAATAGGCTCTGACATTCCTCACATCCACTTTGCTGCATTTTCTCGATCACCCTTGATTCCCTGACTGATCAAGAATCTATCTCAGATGTAAGTGGATGGAAGTCCACTCTGGTTGTAAGGAAAGTATATTCCTGTCAGGGTGAAAGGGAAGGCTGGTAGGTATAGGAAATGCTGGATGACTAAAGAAATTGAGGGTTTGGTTAAGAAAAAGAAGGAAGCATATGTCAGGTATAGACAGGATAGATCGAGTGAATCCTTAGAAGAGTATAAAGGAAGTAGGAGTATACTTAAGAGGGAAATCAGGAGGGCAAAACGGGGACATGAGATAGCTTTGGCCAATAGAATTAAGGAGAATCCAAAGAGTTTTTACAAATACATTAAGGTCAAAAGGGTAACTAGTGAGAGAATAGGGCCCCTCAAAGATCAGAAGGCGGTCTTTGTGTGGAGCCTCAGAAAATGGGGGGGATATTAAATGAATATTTTGCATCAGTATTTACTGTGGTAAAGGATATGTAAGATATAGAATGTAGGGAAATAGATGGTGACATCTTGCAAAATGTCCAGATGACAGAGGAGGAAGTGCTGGATGTCTTGAAACGGGTAAAGGTGGATAAATCCCCAGAACCTGACGAGGTGTACCTGAGAACTCTGTGGGTAGCTAGAGTAGTGATTGCTGGGCCTCTTGCTGAGATATTTGTATCATCGATAGTCACAGGTGAGGTGCTGGAAGACTGGAGGTTGGCAAACATGGTGCCACTGTTTAAGAAGGGTGGTAAAGACAAGCCAGGAAACTATAGACCAGTGAGCCTGACCTCGGTGGTGGGCAAATTGTTGGAGGGAATCCTGAGGGACAGGATGTACATGTATTTGGAAAGGCAAGGACTGATTAGGGATAGTCAACATGGCATTGTGCGTGGGAAATCATGTCTCACTAACTTGATTGAGTTTTTTGAAGAAGTAACAAAGATGATTGATGAGGGCAGAGCAGTAGATGTGCTCTATATGGACTTCAGTAAGGCGTTCGACAAGGTTCCCCATGGGAGACTGATTAGCAAGGTTAGGTCTCATGGAATACAGGGAGAACTAGCCATTTGGATACAGAACTGGCTCAAAGGTAGAAGACAGAGGGTGGTGGTGGAGGGTTATTTTTCAGACTGGAGGCCTGTGACCAGTTGAGTGCCACAAGGATTGGTGCTGGGTCCTCTACTTTTTGTCATTTACATAAATGATTTGGATGCGAGCATAAGAGGTACAGTTAGTAAGTTTGCAGATGACACCAAAATTCGAGGTGTAGTGGACAGCGAAGAGGGTTATCTCAGATTACAACATGATCTTGACCAAATGGGCCAATGGGCTGAGAAGTGGCAGATGGAGTTTAATTCAGATAAATGCGAGGTGCTGCATTTTGGAAATGCAAATCTTAGCAGGACTTATACACTTAATGATAAGGTCCTAGGGAGTGTTGCAGAACAAAGAGATCTTGGAGTGCAGGTTCATAGCTCCTTGAAAGTGGAGTTGCAGGTAGATAGGATAGTGAAGAAGGTATTTGGTATGCTTTCTTTTATTAGTCAGAGTATTGAGTACAGGAGTTGGGAGGTCATGTTGCAGCTGTACAGGACATTGATTAGGCCACTGTTGGAATATTACATACAATTCTGGTCTCCTTCCTATCGGAAAGATGTTGTGAAACTTGAAATGGTTCAGAAAAGATTTACAAGGATGTTGCCAGATTGGAGGATTTGAGCTATAGGGAGAGGTTGAACAGACTAGGGTTGTTTTCCCTGGAGTGTCGGAGGCTGAGGGGTGACCTTATAAAGCTTTACAAAATTATGAGGGGCATGGATATGGTAAATAGGCAAAGTCCCCTGGGGTCGGGGAGGGCATAGGTTTAGGGTGAGAGGGGAAAGATATAAAAGAGACCTAAGGGGCAACTTTTTCATGCAGAGGGTGGTACGTGCATGGAATGAGCTGCCTGAGGATGTGGTGGAGGCTGGTACAATTGCAACATTTAAGAGGCATCTGGATGGGTATATGAATAGGAAGGGTTTGGAGGGATATGGGACTAGATTGGGTTGGGATATCTGGTCGGCATGGACAGGTTGGACTGAAGGATCTGTTTCCATGCTGTACATCTCTATGACTCTATGACAGATGTGATATGAATCTGATTATTGCCAAACAAATTCCACAACAGATGTGGGCTACAGTACAAAAATGTTGTCACTTGTGAAATAATACCCAGAAAGGACCAAAGGATAGTCACTAGGAAATGGAAATGTGACAAAACACTGTCGGGTCTGACATTCTGATGTCAGCATTGAAGCACATTATCAGGTTAAAGCAGACAGAATTTTACTCAGCTATTCCTGAACTGAGTTAAAAATCACACAACACCAGGTTATAGTCCAACAGGTTTAATTGGAAGCACACTAGCTTTCGGAGCGACGCTCCTTCATCAGGTGATTCATCAGGTGATCACAATCACCTGATGAAGGAGCGTCGCTCCGAAAGGCAGTGTGCTTCCAATTAAACCTGTTGGACTATAACCTGGTGTTGTGTGATTTTTAACTTTGTACACTCCAGTCCAACACTGGCATCTCTGAATCATTCCTGAACTGCTAAGGCTTGAATCTGAAGTAGGCGACCTAAAATCAACAACATTTTATACCTCACCTTATCAATCACAAAACAAATTTAAGAGAAAGAAAGTTACATTGCTACCCTTAATTCAACAGGTTGAACATAAATTGTTAACTTACCATACATACATCCTGTTTGGAATCTTTACCAAGTGCACATATCATGTCATTTGTTACATTAAGTAAATATATTTTCTTGCAAATTTCTGTTTTCAGGACAGTTAAGTTAGCTTCCTGTAAAGTATCAGAATACAATTCAGTTGCAGTTGCTCCCCATCCTGCGACACTGCATTTGGTTCCAGGTTTGACCCCTTTAGTTGATTGAGGTAGCTTTAGAGTTGAGACAGACTTGTTTAGAATGGCTTTATTCTTCAACTGTAACAGATAAAGGTAAAATTTCAATGAGCTAATTATTCTATACATATGTAACTATCACAAAGGAGCTACAGTTTTAGACAAAGAAACAATAGAAACAGGAGTTTAGTTACTTACTGCAAGATTCCTATTCTCTGACCTGCTTTCTCTGACACAGTCTTTATAAGATTAGATTTTAGATTACATTACAGTGTGGAAACAGGCCCTTCGGCCCAACAAGTCCACACCGACCCGCCGAAGCGAAACCCACCCATACCCCTACATTTACCCCTTACCTAACACTACGGGCAATTTTTTAGTATGGCCAATTCACCTGACCCTGCACATCTTTGGACTGTGGGAGGAAACCGGAGCACCCGGAGGAAACCCACGCAGACACGGGGAGAACGTGCAAACTCCACACAGTCAGTCGCCTGAGGCAGGAATTGAACCCAGGTCTCAGGCGCTGTGAGGCAGCAGTGCTAACCACTGGGCCACCGTGCCGCCCACCTAAGCTTAGCTTAGGTCTGTTTCTGGTCAATGGTAACCCCCAGGATGTTAATATTGGGTGATTCTGTGATGGCAATGCTACTGAAAGTCAAGGACAATGGTTAGATTCATTCCTGTTGGAAATGGTTAATGCCTCATGTGTGGCATGAATTTCCTGCTTGTCAGCCCAATACTGAATGTTGTCTACCTCTTCCTACATTTCATCAGGGACTGCTTTAGTGTCTGACGGATCATGAATAGAACTGAACATTGTGCAATTATCAATGAACATCCTCAACCCTGATCTTATCATGTAGCTTGCAGCTAAAGATGGATGGTTCTAGGGCACTGCACTAAGGAACTCCTGCAGGGTTGTCCTTGTAATGAGATGATGCGCCTCCAACAACCTCCAACAAGCATCTTCCTTTCAGATGGGTATGACTCTAACTGATGAAGAGTTTTTTCCCAAATCTCATTGACTTCAGTTTTGCTAACACTCCTTGATACCACAATTGATCAAATGTCATCTTAAAATCAAATACAGTCAACCTTACTTCCCTTATGCCTGCCCATGCTCTATATCCATTATTGACCTTGGTTAACAAAAGTAACAGCAAAGTGGAAGTTAAAATATATCAATTACCATCGCAGCTGTGGGGATGGATGTGGTGAGATAGGTGATTTTGAGCAGCTGAACATGCTTCCATGTTTTTTGGTACAGACATAAATTTTCTGTTCTTTGGTTAATGAGATGAGGGAATAACAAATAGAAGACAAGGATTCAAAATTTGTGAAGGGAGTGGAAGAGGCAGTCAATGTTGGCAGGGATAGGGATGCCTGCATCTCTCTGAAGAGAAAATGGTTCATTTGTCATCGTATCTGTGCACGTTCCCCATTCTGAGATCCAGCTTTCAGACACCCAGGAACATCTGCCCAGTCATTGCAGCCTCAGGAGGCAGAAAGCAACAACAGTTCAGGTGTGATGAAGAGGCCCCTTCACTTGATCTGATACCCACAGTAACCAGTCATAGTAAGCCCACTTAGCAGTGCTAATCAAATTAATTGTTTGCGCATTTGGTTATTTTTTAAAGTGAGGTTTCTACCTGAAGCAGCATAATGTCATATCCAAAAGTTTCCCACGTGAAGTTTGGGTGTGGAAACATCTTCTTCAGCTTTATTGTCTGTTTGTTTTTTTGCTTGGAAAGTGAATGAGATCCAACAACCACTTCTGTTTCTGCTACTGTTATGTTTCTGTTATTGTTTTAAGAATAATTTTGTTACTTGCAAGTCAAAGTGAGCTTTTGTTTAATCATAAAGAAACTAATTAAACCATACCGACATTTGATATTTGCTGAAAACAAAATGAACCATAATAATTCTACTTTGATAAGTGACAGGTTACTGCTGAGAGACAGAGTGAAAAAAAATATAAAACTGACATTTCAATTAAGTATTCTTAATCGACCATACAGTTCAAATCTATTACAAGGTTTCTGTCAGATTGGTTATTTTATGCATTTATGCTATTGTTAGGTTAGTCTAGGATCAGAATCACATCACATCAAATTGACTCTAATGGTAACAAAACCATAATTAATACTCAGTCTGACTTAAATATTTAAAGAGGGAAGCAAACTTGTCAGGTGCCTACTGCCAACGTTTTGAAATGAATCACACTAGAATGGTTCAGAATAGACTATCCGGTTCTAGGAACAAATTAATCTGTCAGATCTCAGTTTAAATTTGCATCAAAAACTAAAAGCATGTCTGACAGCATTAAAGTGTCAGTCTAGGTGATGTGTTCAAGTCTCTTGAGAGAAGTTCCAATGCACAACCTTGAAATGCTGCAATACAGTGCAACCACTGAGCCAAGTCTGACATCTAAAGTTTCATTGTGATCTTGAGATTTCCCTGTCAATGGAAGATAAACATAAAACAAATGCAGGGTCTTACTTGCAGTGTGCTGCAGTCAATACCCACTGAGGTTTAATTAGCGCTCCCCCACATACATGTTCCTTTTTAAATTGAATAGATGCCATGTAAAGTCTTGAGTTATTTGCAACATTGTGACCCCCAATGATATCCACACAATCATCTACAATGGAGAAAGAGATAAGATTAGATTATAGAATGTTGGTAGCTAAATTTGATAGGTTTCCATCTGATATAGAGACAGTGTTATAACAAGCTACATTAATTAAACGCAGATCTAAAATTTATAAATGCAAAATTATAAATTTTATGTACTTACATCCTTGCATGGGCAGGTAAATGACTGCAGTAATGACCAACACCAATGACAGTAAATTACGCATTTTGATAGTTTCTGTGTATGCAGCATAAAAGCAGCAAGCTTTTTAAAAGAACTGAACAGGAAGTGGGAGGAATAAAATGGTCAACACTACTGAAAAGAACGGATACTCAAAAAATACAGTCCGCAGATTCCTCAAGAACAAACCACGACAAGCAGACCAAACATAGCCAGAAACCCTCACCACCTTACCATACATCAAAGAAGTCTCAGAAATGACAGCCAGACTACTACGACCCCTCGGAATCCGAATAGCACACAAACCCACCAACACTCTCAAACAAAAACTAACAAACTTAAAAAACCAACGTTGCCTACAAACTTCCATGCAAGGACTGTCAGAAACACTATGTAGGACAAACAGGAAGAAAGTTAGCCACCAGAATACACGAACACCAGCTAGCCACAAAAAGACACGACCCTCTCTCCCTCGTAGCCCGACATACGGAGGAAAAAAACCCACCATTTCGACTGGGACAACACATCTATCCTGGGACAGGCTAAGCAAAGACATGCCAGAGAATTCCTAGAGGCCTGGCACTCCAACCACAACGCCATAAACAAACACATAGATCTAGATACCATCTATCAACCCCTCAGAAAACGAAATGACATCACCACAAACCCCAGGAACCCCATCCAGGACAAACATATAAATAGAAAGCAGGAGACAACAGCTTCGCTTCACTTGGAGGTCGCCACTGATGATGTTAGATTAGATTACATTACAGTGTGGAAACAGGCCCTTTGGCCCAACAAGTCCACACTGACCTGCCGAAGCGCAACCCACCCATACCCCTACATTTACCCCTAACCTAACGCTACGGGCAATTTAGCATGACCAATTCACCTGACCTGCACATCTTTGGACTGTGGGAGGAAACCCGCGCAGACACGGGGAGAACGTGCAAACCCCACACAGTCAGTCGCCTGAGGCGGGAATTGAACCCAGGTCTCAGGTGCTGTGAGGCAGCAGTGCTAACCACTGTCCCACCGTGCCACCCACCCAGGTAATTCATTACCTAGCCAGGTAATGAAAAGTCTGGATATCAAACCTACAGCTCAGCGGGCAAACCTACACCCTACACTACTGAAAAGAAGAGTGTATAAAAATGCAGTGAAACATGATTGTTCTGAATTGCAAAATTAAGTACAGATGCCATAGAAAATGAAATGTTTGCTCGACTTACCAACATGTCACTGGAAATTAAAACTGGATGGCTTGTAACACAGACAACCAATCCCCAAGGTCTGTTTTCTTTCCACATCTTTAACATGCTGAATGAAATGGACAATGGAAATGATTTAGTTATTGAATTAGCAAGTTTCCAACAAAAATAATGCTTAGAATTATTTTACTCAATGCACAGATGTTGGTATGTGGTACAAACTAAAAAAAAAAGTGTTTACTTTAGAATTACAGGGGAATTCAAACCTGACACCAAATATGATTGTATTACAAACCGTTTAGTGTATTCATACTATTCTGTAGCCTTGATCCAATCACAGGGATTCCACATGGGGTAGGGTTTGAGAAAGGAAACTTCCAAGTTTCCTGTGGTTTTGCCATTTCTTTTTAGGCTGGCTAACTGTTGCCTGAGGGAGAATGGAATACAGAGGTTGGGAATTAGAGGGAAAGTGAAGCTGGGGAGGTGAGAGACCATGATGACAGTGGTTAAGGGAGTAAGGTAGTGATTAGGGAAGAGAGTGTAGATTGTGGCAGTGAGGAGGTGCATTGTAGGGCATGATTCACTATACAACTTATTGGGTTGCCAACCTCACAGGCATTGCCGAGAAGGTATTTACATGACCTTATATCAAGACTTTTGCTTCTTTCATTTCCTGAGGGAAAACTGACTAGAATGGGTTAAAAACATAAAGTATAGCATTCTTAAATGACCAATGGCTATCTAATACTGACAGCAGATTAATCACCCATCTTCAATAAAAATGAAAACAGGAAGATTCCAGATGACTTAATCATTGGAATTAATGGAAAGAGTAAGTCATGTAGCTCCTCGAACCTGCTCCACCATTCAATAAGAGCATTGCTGATCTGATTAATCCACATTTTACATACACTGATCATCAGTAAATCTCTTGTTTATCAAGATCTATCCACCTTTGCCTCAAAAAGATTACACTAATCAGCTTCTACTGTCTTTTGAGGAAGAGAGCTTCAAAAAGTCATGACCATCCACAACAATATTTCTCCTTACTTCTGCTTCAAATGGGTAAACCCTTATTTTTAACAGTGACTTCAGACCTGAAACTTTTAAGATTCAAACCTGACCAAATCCCAACTATTTTGGGATCTACTATTGCCTGCAATTGCCTACCTCTAGGCGATAGCCATGAAAAGATTTCTTCTTTAATTGTTCATACGAATATTTTTACATTTGAAGACAAAAACTAGAAAAGAGGAGCAGTAATAGGCCATTTGGCCCTTCAAGCCCACTCCACTATAATATGATCATGGCTGGTCATCCAACTCAGTACTGTGTTCTCGCTTTCTCCACATAACTTTCAATCCATTTAGTCCTCAGAACTGTATTTATATCCTTCTTGAAAACAAGGAACATATGAACAAGGAACAATAGTAAGTCACTAGACCTTTTGAACCTGCTTCGTCGCTCAATAAGATCATGGATGACCTGATTTTAACCTCGACTCTACATTCTTGTAATTGTCCTGTCAGCAGTAAAGTGTCAACCACATTGCTGGTGGGTCTTGGGTCCCATGTAGGCCAGACTAAGTAAAGATGGCTGATCTACTCCCTAAAGGGCATTAGTTGTCAGAGAAAAATGTAGACATCCCCATTTATGTATGGGTAAAGATGTAACCATCATTAAACATTGCATTCTTCTTTCTGACTGAGTGTTTAATGTGGATAAATGTGTGGTTATCCACTTTGGTGGCAAGAACAGGAAGGCAGATTACTATCTAAATGGAGTCAAGTTAGGTAAAGGGGCAGTACAACGAGATCTAGGTGTTCTTGTACATCAGTCAATGAAAGCAAGCATGCAGGTACAGCAGGCAGTGAAGAAAGCTAATGGCATGCTGGCCTTCATAACAAGAGGAATTGAGTGCAGGGGCAAAGAGGTCCTTCTGCAGCTCTACAGGGCCCTGGCGAGACCACACCTGGAGTATTATGTGCAGTTTTGGTCTCCAAATTTGAGGAAGGACATTCTGGCTATAGAGAGAGTGCAGCTTAGGTTCATGAGGTAAATTCTCGGAATGGCAGGACTAACATATGTTGAAAGATTGGAGTGACTGGGCTTGTATACACTTGAGTTGAGAAGGATGAGAGGGGATCTGACTGAGATGTATAAGATTATTAAAGGATTGGACACTCTGGAGGCATGAAGCATGTTTCTGCTGATGGGTGAGTCCAGAACCAGAGGACACAGTTTAAAAATAAGGGGTAGGCCATTTAGAACAGAGTTGAGGAGAAACTTCTTCGCCCAGAGAGTGGTGGGTGTATGGAATGCTCTGCCCCAGAAAGCAGTGGAGGCCAAGTCTCTGGATACTTTCAAGAAAGAGTTGGATAGAGCTCTTAAAGATAGTGGAATCAAAGGCTATGGAGGTAAGGCAGGAACAGGATACTAATCAGCTATGATCATAATGAATGATGGTGCTGGCTTGAAGGGCCGAATGACCTACTCCTGTACCTATTGTCTATTGTCTGTTGTTGGGACCCCCTCTGATGAACTTTTCAATTGTCTGGGAATGCACTTCACATCCTGTAGATTGTGTGGTGTTTGCTCAGATCCAAAACACTCTATAATGTCAGTCTGAATTGCTGGATTTGCTCACAACTGAAATTAAGAAGTGCAACAAAATTTCATAAGATCAAACCTCAGGCATCACAATGTCTCCATTGGAATTCTGGTTTAGTATGAAGTATAGCTATCCTGATGCTGTACTTTGCACATTGGAAATTATGGTTCCTTTTCTCAGTACATACTTTCGCATGCTGATGCAATATCTTGATACTGATCAATTCTTGATGTCACATCAGAGATGAGATGTGCAACATTATCTACACTGCCAGATTTTGACAGGTTGTACAGCAACATGCACCTACATGTGTCACATTATGGTCAGATCAGTGCCCTTTTAAAGTTTAGATTATTTACAGTGTGGAAGCAGGCCCTTCGGCCCAACAAGTCCACACCGACCCCCCTACATTTACCCCTTCACCTAACACTATGGGCAATTTAGCATGGCTAATTCACCTAACCTGCACATCTTTGGACTATGGGAGGAAACCGGAGCCCCTGGGGAGAACGGGGCAAACTCCAGACAGGCAGTTACCTGAGGTGGGAATTGAACCTGGGTCTCTGGCACTATGAGGCAGCAGTGCTAACCACTGTGCCACTGTGCCACCTACTAATTTCTAATGCTGTTGTTTTCTTTTCTTTTGAAACTTTGATGTGCCATTGAAGGCCATAAGCTGTGGTTTGGTTTCATTTTAACAAGATTACAATAGTGAAATTTCTTATATTCCTATTTAGAATTAGAATTAGAATGCATTAGGTTTTATCACAACAGGTATGGTTATTGTACTGTATTTTGGTTGGCTTTGTAATTCTGGTACAGTACTCAGGTAAAGACCTTTTTTGTTATTTTGCTGCATTTTAAATTGTGGACCTAAATGGGAAATGGCTGTTTTAAAAGCAAAGGATTGTAGAAGGGATTGCTACACTTTTAAAAAGCAAATTACTGGGTCTGATTGGAAGTCTATTTTATTCTGCCACTTGTTCAAGCAATGGGAAAAGTTACTGCAGCACTGGAGCCAAGGGCAATGTACAAAGGGTGATTCAGCCAGAAACAAATAACTAATTGATCTGTGGAATGATGACCATTTGTCAATGTCAAAAGCTTTCTGCCTCCTAGCAGCTATACATTTGGCTCTAAGGTAGTTGAATAGCTTGTGGATGTGAAAGATATAGGTACGAGCCTTCAGATCTCCGGAAGGGGAAGTGGTGTCTTTTCCTCTGTAAAATCCACCTAAAGTCTGAAGAAAGTTCCTTTATTTTCCCTTACCAGTTGCTGTGCGCTGTTGGGTTTTACCAGTAAGTCAGAGACTTTATTAATTGTGAATTAGTCTCTCTGTATCTCCTGCAAACAAATAGAAAGTACCTGAAGAAGAGAGATGGAGGAGCTGCAGGTCCTGGCAAGCCAGAAACATCATCCCAGTGAGCTCTATGGGCAGGGGCAAAAGAATAATGTACAGTGGCATCGAGCTGCCTTTTCAGTCTTTCCCTCCACCCATAACACCAATTTTTCTTTTGTCTGTTTGTGTAAGGGGAGTTTTAAAACGGAAACAGTTTGAGCTAGTAGAGTTATATGTCAACAGTACTTGTTTACCTGCAACTAGAATCCACTTATTTGTAATAGTCATTCTTATTAAGTACAGAAACCTGGTCCAAACTTTCTGTTAACCTGGGTATAAAATGTTGGATAAATTGGGTAATTCTGCACACTTAGATGAAATCTTTAACTTTTGTAAGGACTCTGGATAGAGCAAGATTTGATGTCCAGCATACTACCCTATTGAAGGCTATTGTATGCTGGCACATTATTTTACTCTGGCACTTCACAAATAAACAAAAACTTGTATTGACCTGGCATTCCATTTGGCTTATTTTGACATCAATAGCTGCTCACAAACTGAATCCCTGGCTCTAAGCCCCAGACACCTCACTCGACCCCTCAAAGCTCTGACCAAGGCTCGTAATGACTTTCAAACTTCCAATGGGGACGGGGGGGGGGGGGGGGGCAACAGCAGGAAGAAGTTTAAAAGCTCTGCATTGAGTTCGATGTAATGACCTTATTCTATTTATAAGGGTCTACTCTCACTTTAGCCAAAGATGTCATGTGGCCATTCTTCCCCATTTGATATCAGTAACTGGACTGGTACTCATAAAAAAGGATTGATGGTATTAAATCTATCCAAGCCATCTTAGATGGATCCAGTGGACACAGCCACAATAGATGCCATGCCAAAACAGCTGGAATCAAAAAAGATACCAAACTTGATATCAAAAGCTTAAATGCTGTTGTCCATAATTCATAAAGGTAGTTATGTTTGTTGCATTTATTATTTAAAATACAGACTCTAAAGAGAATAACACAGTGTCATAATAATTCAAACCCAGTTAGCATATAAGGATTTTCATCATTCTGTTATCTCAATCGTGGCTATCAATGAAGTCACAAGCAGCCGATAAGGGGCTTTAGGAGAATATGGAAAATACAAGATTAAGTGCATTCCACTCAGCTATCATTATTTAAAGATTCCGTAACATCATATAAAAAAGAACAGGAAGAAAATAATGCTGATTATGGTGAAGGTATCAAAAAGAATAAAATATCTCCAGATACATGCTGTTCTTTATTTCAAATGTATTTAACATCCAATGGCATTATTTGGAGGGTGGTTAACACGGTTGGCTGGCCAGATAGTTTATGATGCAAAGTGTCACAAACAGCATAGGTTCAAATCCTGCACTGGCTAAGGTTACTTTGAAGGTCTCATCTTCTCAACCTTGCCCCTCATCATCCGGTTAAACTCACTGCCAGTTATCCCACTCTCAGTGAGACAGGAGTCCTCTGGTCTTGGACTATGGTGACTTCACATAATATTTTGTAAAAGCTACAGCAATAGATAATCATTTAAGTAATGTTTACTTTTGTCTAAAAAATCTTTTATTCCTTTTATACATAATGAATAGACCAGAATACATCATTATATTGAAAATAAAATCAAAGCTGGTAATTTATATAATTGTGAGAAAATGTTCTGCTCTTTCCATAGTAATGAGGAGATGCTTACCACAACTTATTTGACCAAAGAAACATCCAATCCTTTGGAATACCACTCAGCTAAATTTGACAATAATTAGCTAACTTTTCCCTTGCAGAATTCTGATATTTTGGTTTAGATCTCAAAATTTGGAAGCTGCTCAGCCAAGTTATGAGACTAGTGAACAAATGCGGAGACATTTTAACATATTTAGCAGGTGATATATTCAAAATCATTACCTAAAGTACACACATTTACTTTTTAACCAAATCATTCTTATCAATTTACTTAAATGTGGTGTTGCCCATTGGCCTTTTCATGGTTTTCTTTATCCACTTAACGTAATTCTTCGATAAACGTGTATAAATTCCAGGTTGATTCTTGGTCTCACAACTCTTTCCAAAGGCAGCAATGCCAGCGAACTGTTTTCCCAGAGTTTTACATATCAATGGTCCACCTGCATCACCCTGTGACATAATGTATAATATATTAGAACTTTATATTGTATTTAAAAATGGCTGCTGCAAAAGGCAACAAGATTAAAAGTACCTTAATACAGCAAATTCTTTCTGGCCTGTGTCAAGATTAGTCAAACAAATTGTTTATTCAGGAGCTGTTTACTAGTTTGATTTCATCGGGTCATAGAGTCATAGAGATGTACAGCACACAAACAGACCCTTCAGTTCATTTCATCCATGCCGACCAGATATCCCAACCCAATCTAGTCCCACCTGCAGCACCCGGCCCATATCCCTCTAAACACTTCCTATTCATATACCAATCCAAATGCCTTTTAAATGTTGCAATTGTACCAGCCTCCATCACTTCTCTGACAGCTCATTCCATACACGTGCCATTCTCTGCATGAAAAGGTTGCCCCTTAGATCCTTTGTCTATTTATCCTATCCATGCCCCTCATGATTTTGTAAACCTCTATAAGGTCACCCCTCAGCCTCTGACACTCCAGGGAAAACAGCCCCAGCCTGTTCAGCCTCTCCCTATACCTCAAATCCTCCAAATCTGGCAACATACTTGTAAATCTTTTCTGAACCTTTTCAAGCTTCACAACATGTTTCCAATAGGAAGGAGACCAGAATTGCACACAATATTCCAAAAGTGGCCTAACCAATGTCCTGTACAGCCACAACATAACCTCCCAACTCCTGTGCTCAATACTCTGACCAATAAAGGAAAGCATACCAAATACCTTCTTCACTATCCTATCTACCTGCGACTCCACTTTCAAGGAGCTACGAGCCTGCACTCCAAAGTCTCTTTGTTCAGCAACACTCCCTAGGAACTTACCATTAAGTGTATAAGTCCTGCTAAGATTTACTTTCCCAAAATGCAGCACCTCACATTTATCTGAATTAAACTGTATCTGCCACTTCTCAGGGCACTGACCCATCTGATCAAGATCCTGTTGTACTCTGAGGTAACCCTCTTTGCTGTCCACTACACCTCAAATTTTGGTGTCATCTGCAAACTTACTAACTGTACCTCTTATGGTCACATCCAAATCATTTATATAAATGACAAAAAGTAGTGGACCCAACATTGATCCTTTTGGCACTCCACTGGTCACAGGCCACCAGTCTGAAAAACAACCCTCCACCACTACCCTTGGTCTGCTACCTTTGAGCCAATTCTGTATCCAAATGGCTAGTTCTCCCTGTATTCTGTGAGATCTAACTTTGCTAGTCAGTCTCCCATGGGGAACCTTGTTGAACGCCTTATTGAAATCCATATAGATCACATCTAACACTCTGCCGTCATCAATCTTTTGTTACTAGGGAACACCTGATCAGGTCCTGGGGATTTATCCACTTTTATGTGTTTCAAGACATCCAGCACTTCCTCCTCTGTAATATGGACATTTTTCAAGATGTCACAATCTATTTCCCTACATTCTATACCTTCCATGTCCTTTTCCACAGTAAATACTAATGCAAAATACTCGTTTAGAATCTCCCCCATTTTCTGTGGCTTCACACAAAGGCCGCATTGCTGATGTTTGAGGGGAGATTCTGATGATCAAGAGGATATGTCAAACTGACAGATGTTAGTCATTGATCAGGTGACACTGCAAACATTTACTGCAACTTTCGTTCTCCAGTCTTAAAGTATTGTTATCCTAAAGACCAAAGCTTTAGTGTTGTTAGCCTCCAACCAAACATTCCAATTCTAACATTGATGATGTTGAACTTATTGTTGTGACTGATGTTGGACCCACATTATAGCTGTGATTCTGTCCTCTCAGTATTGTCATCAGCATTATTGCTTGAAGCACCAGCATTATTTATTTCATAGACTTCTGCACAAACTATTTAAAAATCCAGATGAATAGTTCCAATGGAGAATTGTTTTGCACTTCAACAAAATTTAAGTAAAATAAAAGAGAAAAACAAAAAACAAAGAAAAGAGATGAAAAGAAACAAAAAGAAAAGTGGATGAACCCCGGGCTCAGACGCCTTACTCCCCCTCATCTTAACAGAAGACACAACTCCCTCCCTTTTCAAGGTAAAAACAATGACTGCAGATGCTGGAAACCAGATTCTGGATCAATGGTGCTGGAAGAGCACAGCAATTCAGGCAGCATCGAGGAGCTTCAGCAAAATCGACGTTTCGGGCAAAAGCCCTTCATCAGGAATAAAGGCAGAGAGTCTGAAGCATGGAGAGATAAGCTAGGGGAGGTTGGGGGTGGGGAGAGAGTAGCATAGAGTACAATAGGTCAGTGGGGGAGGAGATGAAGGTGATAGGTCAGGGAGGAGAGGGTGGAGTGGATAGGTGGAAAAGGAGCTAGGCAGGTCGGACAAGTCCGGATAAGTCAAGGGGACAGTGTGGAGCTGGAAGTTTGAAACTAGGATGAGGTGGGGAAAGGGGAAATGAGGAAGCTGTTGAAGTCCACATTGATGCCCTGGGGTTGAAGTGTTCCGAGGCGGAAGATGAGGCGTTCTTCCTCCAGGCATCTGGTGGTGAGGGAGTGGCGGTGAAGGAGGCCCAGCACCTCCATATCCTCGGCAGAGTGGGAGGGGAAGTTGAAATGTTGGGCCATGGGGCGGTTTGGTTGATTGGTGCAGGTGTCTCGGAGATGTTCCCTAAAGCGCTCTGGGAGGCGCCCAGTCTCCCCAATGTAGAGGAGACCGCATCGGGAGCAACGGATACAATAAATGATATTAGTGGATGTGCAGGTAAAGCTTTGATGGATATGGAAGGCTCCTTTAGGGCCTTGGATAGAGGTGAGGGAGGAGGTGTGGGCACAGGTTTTACAGTTCCTGCGGTGGCAGGGGAAAGTGCCAGGATGGGAGGGTGGGTCGTAGGGGGGGCGTGGACCTGACCAGGTAGTCACGGAGGGACTACCTTTTCACCTCCCTTTTCACCTACCTACAAGCTTATTCTCACAATACACAAGGTGGGTAGATATCAAAGTTAGCTGCCCACCACATTCAATTAAATAAATAGTTAGAATTGTTTGTAAGCTTGTTGATCTGAATAACACATCATCCGTACCATTATGTTGGAGTAGTGGGGGACTGCAGATGCTGGTGATCAGAGTCAAGAGTGTGGTGCTGGAAAAGCATCCATGGAGCAGGAAAATCGACATTTTGAGCATAAGCTCTTCATTAGGAATTCCAGAACCCCTACTATCCTCTGAGTGAAAATGAAATCTTCTTCTAATCTCCTTCCTAATCCTTCTACCAATCACTTTCAATCTATGCCTTCTAGTCACTGATCTTTCCATTCAGGAACTGACAATGATGCAGGGTGCTATTGTCATTTGACTAACAATCCAGAGACCTGGAGGACCTGTTTCAAGGGTCCATTTTTAAAAGTCTAGAATTTAAAATATCTAATGATGACATTGTACACCGTTGTAAAAATATATCTGGCTCATTTCATTTCCTTTACCTTGTCTGGACTGCATGTGACTCCAGACTAATGTGGTTGATTCTTAACTGCCCTGTGAAATGCTCTAGAAAGCCATTCAGTTGAAAGAGTCACTAAAATGTCCCAAAAGAGGAATAAAAATGGCTGAACAACCTGACATTGACCTCGGCTCCGGAAACAACGACAGCAAACGCAGCTCTGTAAGCCCTTATGATATCTATGGATTAGTACCAAACCGGAATTAGCTGTTTCACAACAGTCAGCCAACAGTCTGACCTACTCATAGAATCATACTTTACAGGTGGAGTCGCAGACAACATTCTCATCATCCCTGGACATATCCTGTCCCATCAGAGGCAAGAATTGCCGTGAGAGACCTCAACATTGACTCTGGACCTCATGATATCTCATGGTATCAGGTCAAACATGGGCAAGAAAACCTGAAATGGTTTACAAAGGGGAACTGAAATAAAGTCTTGAAAAGAAATGTTGATCAGAGGTATGACCAAAGACCAGGGACTTGGATTAGATGATTTACTCTTGCTGAGGGCCAAAATACATGTGAATAGGCTAAATGGACTCCTGTGGTGCTGTAATCATTCTATATCTTTGATCCAACTTGTTAGACCATCTCAATCTATGTTGGTTCCCAGTTCTATTAAAGCCATTATTTTTGAGAAAAAAGACTCTTCTTCAGTTGCAACATGGGGCCTTTGTTGATTCCAGGATGGGCCTAAGCCTGTGCAGCAGGAGGAACTGCGGGCTCTTCTAATTTATTGATTGTAACGGGATGGTCCTTATCTATAAGAACCATACAGTGGTCTCCCGGATTTCGTAATTATGGTCACTCTCTTTGATTAATGCCTGATGTTTGGAATCATAAAGAGCTTTGCTAGCCACTGTGATCTGATGTTCTTCAGCAATTCTGGATCAATCCCATTGACCTCTGCTTTGCCCAACTTTGTTGACAGGCTGTTGTCTATTTCCACTTAGGCATAAGGACCAATATAGTATTTTAGTCGGATCAATTATTCACTTAATATGTATTTAACAATGGAGTTTATAACATTATTTTTAACTTACCCTGCACATTTTGGACATCCGGTTTGCATCACCAGCACATAACATATCATCTGTTACGACTGGATCATGGTTGTAATAGTCTTTACTGTTGCAGCGTTGCCGGTCTATGATAGTTACAATAATTTCTTTCAAAGTGTCAGATGAATCGTCATTGTCAACAGTTGTTTGTCCCCATCCTAGAATCTTGCATTTTGTTCCACTTTTAATATCTTTTGTTGATTTTGGCAATGAGAGGACCTTTACAAACTTATTCAGTTTTGCAGCTCGATCCAACTAAAATAGAGAGAAGGAAGATTTTTTATTTTCATTTTACAAGATGTGAATGTCACTGGCTCAGCCATCATTTATTGTCCATCCCTAATTCCCCAAAGGGCAGTTAAGAGTCGACCACATTGCTTTGGGTCTGGAGTCACATGGAGGCCAGATCAGGAAAGGATGGTATTTTCCTTCCATAAAGGCCTTTAGTGAAACAGATGGGGTTTCCTGACAATTGACAGTGGTTGCATTTTAGCTATTAGACTGTTAATTCTAGATCTTCTTCTAAAATCAAATTCCACATAGGTCCCTAGATTCATAGCTTAGTCACTAGACCATCTCCCCAAAATAATAGACTTTGTCTCAAGAATATTATGTAAAAGGGGATATTGCTGGAATAGAAACCTCTATGCTGGAATCCTATGTGCATTTTTTTCTGTATTCATATGCAGGTTTTAAAATTTTTTTCCAAATGTATTCACTATGTTGTGATAAAGGTTTACAAAAGGCTTGTAGAAAAAGAGAGATGTGGGAGTATGAGCAGACATCATTGAACGTGTGGCAAGGTGGCAAGACACAGTCTTGAAAAATAAATCTGAAGTTCTTAGTTTTGTCAATAGAAGAATACAAATGTGAAGGGCTTATGTTCAACCTTGATAAAACACTGTTTAGACCTTAGCTGGAATATTGTGTTTAATTCTGGGGGTCACCCCAATTTAGAAAGCTGCAGAACCATAGTTAAGGACGTTTGAGACAATAGGCTGGAGAAACACATCTTTACATTTATTCTTGGAAATGGGTTTTATGGTAAGACCAGTATTTATTTCCTAGCCACTACTGCCCTCCTATGGTAGTTAAGAGTAAATCCTGTTGCTTTGTGTCTGGGCTCATACGTAGGCCAGAACACATCAGATTTCCTCTCCTGAAAGGGCAAGAATGGACCAGATATGGTTTTATAACAAGTTTGTGCTTGCAATATAATTATTGATAAAATTAGTATTTTAGCTTGGATATCTCAGGTATATTACCAGCTGTTGTGGTAGCTCAATGGTTAATACTCACAGCATCTGGGACCTGGATTCAGTTCCACTCTTGGGTGATTGTGTGAAGTTTGCATAGTCTCCCTGTGCCTTTGTGGGTTTTCTCCAGTTTCCTCTCACAGTCCAAAAATGTGCCGCTGAGGTGGATTGGCAATGCTAAATTTTGGATTAGTGGTGCTGGAAGAGCACAGCAGTTCAGGCAGCATCTGAGGAGCAGCAAAATCGATGTTTCGGGCAAAAGCCCTTCATCAGGAATAAAGTTGCCCATAATGTCCAGGGATGTACAGGCTATATGAGTTAGCCATGAGAAATGCAGGATAGGGTGGGGTACTCTTTAGAGGGTCAATTCAGATTTGATGAGCTGAATGGCCTCTTTCCACACTTTGGGATTTTACATTATTTACTTGTGTTTAAGTTTTGCCACACAACGTGGCGGGATTTGAACTCATATTTTCAGAGTAATGGTTTGATACTCTGGATTTCTAGTCCAGCAACTCTTTACTACATGTTAATACACCCTCAATTATAACTACTGTCATTGTACCAGAGAAGATAAAGGGATTTCATAGAGATGTTCAAAATAATGAACTACTTTGTTAGAGTAAGTAAAGAGAAACTGTTTCCAAAGGTAGAATGTTTATAGGAGACAGATTTATGAAAATTGGTAACTTCTTGGAAGAGTGATGACAGCTGATTTAATAATAACACCTAAAAAAGAAATGCATCAATGCTTGAAGAAAAAAAAGAATTGCAGGGGAAAGCTTGGGTGGGTAAGTTAAACAATAATAATGCTAAGGCCAAGTGACATTCAATTGTGATGTACGATTCTATCACATACAACAAACTTCTATAATTTTCCTCTGATTAGTGCCAAATTCATCTCAAGAATTTGTATAAAAACCTAAAGACAAAGTTAAAAATCACACAACACCAGGTTATAGTCCAACAGGTTTAATTGGAAGCACACTAGCTTTCAGAATGTCGCTCCTTCATCAAGTGATAGTGGAGGGCTCAATCCTAACACACAGAATTCATAGCAAAAATTTACAGTGTGATGTAACTGAAATTATACATTGAAAAATTGATTGTCTGTTAAGTCTTTCATCTGTTTGAATGCCACGATAGTTTCACTTCTTTCATGTGTAAATCACAAAACCTTTTTTTAAAAGTTGCATTCTCAGGTTAGCTGTTAACAATAGGTGATATCTAGACAATAGTGCCTAGCTATCACCCATTGTTAACAGCTAACCTGAGAATGCAACTTTTAAAAAAGGTTTTGTGATTTACACATGAAAGAAGTGAAACTATCATGGCATTCAAACAGATGAAAGACTTAACAGACAATCAATATTTCAATGTATAATTTCAGTTACATCACACTGTAAATTTTTGCTATAAATTCTGTGTGTTAGGATTGAGCCCTCCACTACCACCTGATGAAGGAGCGACGTTCCGAAAGCTAGTGTGCTTCCAATTAAACCTGTTGGACTATAACCTGGTGTTGTGTGATTTTTAATTTTGTACATCCCAGTCCAACACCGGCATCTCCAAATCATAACCTAAAGGCTGTGGGTTTTTGTCAAATATTTAAAATTTTAGCGATTAAACCATGAACTTTTGACTTAGTCCATACAATAGTAACAGGATAAACATTCACACATTTTGCATGAAATACCTTGAGTAGTGCCAAGTTGTTCTGTTCTGTTTTGTTGTTGTATGCAGGATGCGGTTCCGCAAAGATCACTTTAATGTTTTGTGCTTTCTTTTTGTCTTTCAAGGACAGGGTACCAAGAACAACAGTGGTTTTTTTCCCTTGAAAGTAATAACTTTATAACAGGTTAAATTACTGAACTGTAGTTAAAATTTGAGATTAAAATATCACCATTAACATTTTCAACATGCATTTTCCTGGACCTTGTTATGAAAATCTTGTGAAAAACCCAAAATGAGATATTGATTTTTAGCTGCCATTGGAAAATATGAAAATGTACATTTCCTAGAATTACTGCTTTACGTGTCGAATTGCACAAAACTGATCCCAAAGATATGGCAAAGACAAGCCAATTTTTGATTTATTAATATTCTCACTAGGAAAGAAAATAACATACAGACTATAAAAACAGGGAATCGCAGAATTGTAAATTTATTATAGTCCAAAAGAAGGCCATTTAGCCTATTATGTTCAGGCTGGCTGTCTCCAAAGCAATCCAATAATCATCATTCCCCCATTCTGTCCCTTTATTTACCAGAAATGACTATACAATTTCCTTTTGAAATCATGGATTACCCTCACTTTGACCAGCTTTGTGAGCTGTGACTACTGAACTATTACTGCTTGCTACATAAAAGAAATTCTCCATACATCTCCTTTTACCCAAAATCTTATATCAATGTGCCTAATTCTTAAACAATTAGCTAATGGAAATCCTGTGCTTCAGTAAGTCAGACTCTGTCTTTAAGCCAGCAAGCCCCATTCAAGGCCTTGCCCAGGGTTCATGATGCAGATCAGTAAATCTACTAATACCTCTTCATAACGGGGAAAATAAGTGTGCTTGAAAGTACAAACCAACACATAATCTGAAATAAGATTTTCAAATGCTTGGGATGTACAGTGGGATTATACCTCCTTCAGTTATTGATGATTCTGTTGTGTACTTTGAAATATAATGTACTGCTTTGGACAAAACCTGCCTTGTAAGAATATACTACAATACTTCATATTCTTGTGGCGTATGTTATTATCCTTATCATTATGTTTACCCGTGCTAATCTCCCCTGAAATGGAATTGGTTTTCTACAATACATAACAATAAATGGATTTGGGTAAAGGAACTTCAAATTATGTCTGATGTAATTCTCCAGAAGCTAATAAACAAGAGATTTAAAATTATCCATCCAATCTGGATCCAAAACCAGATCCTGAAATTGTAAATGAGCCAACCTTTAAAATATAATGCCAAAAATTATTCTTAAAACAATTCTGAAAAAGCTGCATTGAATACACAAAATTTTGGATTTTCTATCATTTAACTTTAACAATACATCATTTTGTAAAGGACTTCTCAAAGGATTCATAGACAAGGTAGGTATTAGAGATCATAGTTCACAAAAGGGATTGGTGCAGTGAAGTAATTCAGCCAGATACTCATTTATGACTATGATTTCTGATTTTACTATTTCAGAAAAATAAGATATTCTTAATCACCAAATGTTTCAAAACTTACACTGCACAGTTTGCTGAAGTCAAGACCCACTGAGTATGGATTAAAGTTCCTCCACAAACATGTTCATTTGCACATTGGATGGATACCATGAAAGAACCAGAACCAGGTTTAGCATCACGTCCTCCAATAATTTTCATACAGACACCTACAATTAAAAAAACTCGATTATCATTACAAATAGTAATGAAGTTAAAACTGAATTATTTACACTTCAATATGAAGGAGTCGATTGCTAAGTATTCTTACAGCCATGATCTGCTAAGGCATTTAGTATTGAAATAATGAAGACCACTTGAAACATTTTGCTCATTTTAAGGAACTGTGAACAAGCAGCTATGCTTTATAGCAATTTGGGAGGATGTGGTATTAACAAGTTAGATTGAAGTATAGAAGTTACACTCATAACATGATGGGAGCTAATTTTTTTAACATCCTTGTTATAGCGCATTGCCAGATCTATAAAATTCAAAATGATACCCATGTTATGAGAAGAATCTAGTTATTTGTACAGAAATGTTTAATCACAAACGTAATTTTATTACAATAAAAACAGAAAGAACTGTGATGCTGGAAATCAGAAACAAAATTAGAAATTGCTGGAAAAGCTCACTGGGTCAGAATTAGCATTTTGGGTCCAGTGACCCTTCCTCAGAACAGTTCAATGGAAAATTCATTAATTCTCAATTTAGGCCAGATAATTCCATTGAACGTCAATGTTTTGCTTCCAAAGCATTTGTTTTCAAGTGAAGTATAAATTTAATGCAGGTTAACAAAATACTGTTGAGTCAAAGATGCTACATTTTTGATTCTGGTGCCGATTTAAGGGTGAGGCCATGAGATCATCCAAGGGCCTTCTCAGCCATTACATACACAGGATGAGTAGTTCGATCAAGGCCTGGGCAGTGGATAGGTGAATATTATCAGGTTTTCTAAACTACAACATTATTTACAAGGAGGAAAAGAGAGGCCATGTTTGAGGTCCGACACACTCAGGTCCCAGATCCATTTTGTACTGACATAATTGTGACATAGTCACTTAAACACATGTTGAGGAGCTACTATTAGATTAAAGGTATAACTAATCTTTCACTCCACAGGACAGCGGTAGAAAGATGATGGATATTTGACCCAATAACAAATAGATAGAAAGGGTGATCAGGCTCCCCTGAGGTCAACCTGTTTGTTTGTCACAACAAAGATTAAGGTTTTGCAAGAGGCTATACTTCACTGCAATAAAAAAATGTAATTAAATACTTTTTAACCACATAATAAAGAGCTAATCAACAAGTTTTTTTGAGTTCGAAAAAGAGCAAATGTATTAAACGTTAAACCCAAGGCAAATCATTTTTAAAAATGATGTTAAGCATATGGCCTTCATGCAGGGTACACACATGCACACAGGTACAGAGATAAAAAGATAAAAATGCTTTTTTAATATAAAGGAAGGTAAAATAATATATATTGTTTAGAATCCTTTGCTTGACCGTGAGATGTAAAGTATTAACTTGAGGTTGATGTTTCATATTTATTTTTTGAATACAGTCAAATAAAGCAAATATGCAGTTATTGAAAGCTCTCAGTTCTTTGATAATTGTTTTCTGCAGCTGTGTCTGTACGAACCAGTTGATAACTTCTTTAGAGAGGAAAAATAGAGCTAGCAGCTTCTCTTCAATTACCTACAAAAATGCACTTGGAAACTCTTTTGAGATTGTGGGCAAAATCCTGCCAAGCAAATTTGGGTGAAATCATATGAGTTGGGTAGTAAGGAACTTCTTTGGAGAACAAAGGATCCTATTTTCTAACTGACTGTTGACTGATGAGTCAAGATTCTCACTTGTGATTGGCAAGAGACCTATTTGCATCCATAAGCATGCATCAACGTCTGATTGTTAGCTAACCTTGCCTCAGTTATATGCAGCTTTTCATCCTCCCACCCGCCAGATAGAAACTAGACAGTGACAATTTCTGATATGAGGATCAGAGTGGTTAGTTTGCAACTCCAGTTCAGCACATACTTTTCTTAATCTATATCTTGAACATCTATCAGCAATATCTCAGGGCACACTCCATGGGCTGCAACTAAATGTATTGCCTTGTCCATGGGCATTGGTATTTGACATGTCTCAGCTCACCATGTGCTCATGGTACATCTCTGATCCACTTGCACCTCAATGCTGCACTTGGAGTACCCTGGCACCCTTTCATTGCAATGCTGCTGCAAGGATACTTTGCACACAGGAACAGGTACCCTGCTCATGGAGCTGGCTGCAACATCAAGGCTGCTTGCTTGTTCTCTCACTCACTTTGTGTTTACTTTGACACTCACAGCATTTCTGCCTTGGCTTTTTGTGCTTTGCTCCCTCAGCCAGACCTTTAAATACTTATAGCTTTTCGCACAGACACAAAGCCAGACAGCTTGTCATGATTGTCAGCGTTCATCAGTGAAAGGTTCGGACAAAATTCTGTTAAACTCCAAACTGCACCATGTGCCAGTAGGGTATGCAGCAGACACACTGCATGCGTGGCAAGTAATATCTGAGGAGAGTATTTCTCAGTTAAATCAGGCAAGAGAAAGCCTTCTATGGGTCCTGGCACGCTAAGTCAAGGGCATCCCCTACAAACAATTCAGGGTCTTGGACCATCAGTGGGCTACTTGGGGCAGTGGGTTTAAATCTGTCTGTACTACTGGGAAGTGAATTATAGTCAGTTCTGCAGCTCCAATTTGACCAGTCCATGGAGTGCAAAAAGTCTGTCAGGGATAGCCCAGAGATCAGTTCAGAGTCTGGTTAGTCATCAGCATGGGCTGTCTATCCAAATAGGTCATGAGGTAGGCCATTATCACTCCTTGGGGTCAGTTCAAAGAAAGTCATTGGGGGTTATCATTGGGAAAGTCAGTTCTGGAAATTAGAGGCAGGATGCTGGACACAATCTGTAATTGTGAAAGTGGCGGGGAGGGGAAGCTCAATAAATAAATTGGAGGGAAGACAATAGCGTATTGGGTGACATGGGATACTGAAGGAGGGAGTGTATTGATAGCCACCACGAATGGTTGGCACGATTAAATGATAGAGCCAGGGATTAGCGGAAATATTGAGAGTTGAAGATGTAAGTGAAAATGATGGAGTATGCGGACGTTCAGTACTGATGGGTTCAACAGGAAATGTCAGAAAGAAAGGGACATGTAGCTTCAGGAGCCCCTTGATCCTCAGACTGAGCCTGAGACTCACATTCGTGTCAACTGTAAATGCACAATGGGAATAGAAAATGACTGCCACCTACCTGCAGTAGGAAGAGTCAATATTTTTTTCCCTGTCTGAGCACACAGGCTCTACTCATGAGTGATGTGAGATCTTTCAAGAGGTGATTGCATTAATCAGGTACCTTTACAGTGTAGGGTGACGACATTCTGTAATCATGTTAGCTTTTTATGATTCGTGAACAATTTCTTCCAAATCCCCCTATTCTAAAATAAAAACAGAAATTGCTGGAAGTGCTCAGCAGGTCTGGTATCATCTGTGGAGAGAAATCAGAATGAATGTTTCAGGTCAAGTGACCCTTCCTCAGAACTGATGGTAGTTTATGGTTTTCTGTAGTCTTTTTTTCATTTCAATAATATTTAGCTCCTGCACTCTTCCTCCTAAAGTATATAATCTCGCATTTCCCCAAATCAAATTTCATCTGCTAAGTTTTTTGTCCACTCACTTAACCTGTCTATATCCGTCTACAGAATCTTCATATTATCATCACAACTTGCTTTCCCATCTATTTCCCACCTATTTCCCACCTATTCATTGTTGGCTACCACCTGAATCCTGCACTTTTCCTTTGATTATGAAACCTATTCACAGTACAACTCCACACACCTGCCTAACCATCTTTTAGCAAATCCATCCTCATATAGAGCTTGCGACTAGGGCCTCTTCAAATTTGCAAGTCAGTAATCATAGTATTTTCCATTCTCTGTATCATGCAAGATCCTCAACATGTCCTGTGAAGGTAACTTTTTTTATTCACTCATGGGATGTGGACATCATTGGCTAGGTCAGCTTTTATTGACTATCCCTTGTTGCCTTTGAGAAGGTGATGGTGAGCTGCCTTCTTGAACACTGCAGTCCATGTGCTGTAGGTTGACCCACAATGACATTTGGAAGGGAATTGCAAAATGTTTACCCAGCGACACTGAAGAGATGATGATAATTCTCTAAGTTAGGATTATGAGTGACTTGGAAGAGAACCTGCAGGTGATGGTTTTCATTGTATCTGCTGCCCTTGTCCTTCTAGATGGTTGTAGTCATGAGGTTGGAAGTGGTGTCTAAGGATCTGTGGTATCTGCACTGGACACCAGTGTTGAGTTCAAAATGTTTTGAAAGCGGGAGAAAGTTGTTTTAGAAAGTCGTTGCACAAAATTGAACACCTATTAAAACCAAAAGTGTAAACATGTATGTGCAATCTAATAGCTTAAATTTTATCAGACTTCAAAATTTCAAGATTGGATTTCTTTCATCTTTACATAACCTGTCAAACTCCATGATATATACTTCCATGGACTGATTGTTCATCTTATTTGTTTATTAAAGATTGACCATACCTCGTAGGCTTCTAACAAATCATCCTTTTTGTAAACAAAATAATTTTAGAATCAACAGTATCTGTTCAGTAACTAGATCAGTTACATCCTATTTCTATATTTCTTCCTTCCTGTTAAAGATAAAGTGAAAGCCATGCCTACCTTAGTCTTTTTTAGAGAATAAACCAGAGTTCACTTCTCCAACTCATTCATCCATTGCTCACATGGGTCCAATTCTGAAACATGGGAGTATAATCATAATTTGTGATTCTGCAGCAATTTCCCTTGTTAAAAACTATTGAAGCTTTATTTCTGCCAGAAATAGGATAGTGCAACATGACCAGCATTTAAGTGTGGACAAAAAAGTGGCAAGTAACATATTTGCTACATAATTGCCAGACAATGATCTGGTAAACGTTAAGCAGCTCTTTTTAACATTTAATAGCATCATCATCATTGAAACCGTACTCTCCACCTTCTAGGCTACTTTTCATCAGAACCTGAACTGAGCCAGCCTGTACAAACAATGTGACCACATTTTTTTTAGTTTTCCATAATTTTGTATCGTGGACAAAAATGGAAATAAAAATTACTGCTTGAAAAAAGGAAACTGACAGAGAATATACTGTAGGTCTAAAATCAATCATTAGAACTCTGTGTGAGATGTATTTACACTATTGCTTTGATCAAGCAGTGAGGGAGGATTGCAAAACTCCTCAACACTGTGAGTGGGTGTTCAGAGCAGATGCCCAGAGAGACAACCTTGTTTTCCAATCAGAACCAGCCTCTAGGGTCAGGAATCATAGGCATGATAACAACTCTCTAATTGGCTCCTGTGTGTGAACAATGCAGGGACAGCTGGGGTTAGTGGGGCTCGAGTATCAGCTCACATTCCCAAGTAGGTCGTGGCTGTAGTTTGGGAATTTCTGCGGTGAGTACATCAACTCCAAGCTCCCCAAACCCTGTCCAACATACATATGGCACAAGTCAACAGTGTGTTGAAATAATCCCCACTTGCCTGATGAGTGTCAGCTCCAACAACGCTCAAGAAGCTTGACAACATGCAGGAGAAAGCAACTCAATTCATTAGCACCCCATCTATCTATGCCGCTCAGTAGCAGCAGGTTGTATTATCTACAAATTGCAGAAATTCACCAATGTTCCTTTAGCTGCATTTTCCAAACCCATGATTTATACTACCTAGAAAGACAAGCACTGCAGCTACACAGGAAGACCACAATTTGCAAGATCCCATCCATGCCAGATACCATCCTGATTTGGAGGTATGTTACTGTGCCTACACTCTATATGGATCAAAATCATAGAGATCTTGAATGGCGCTGCGAATGTACCTACACACCAAGACTGCAGAAGTTAAAGAAATAATTTCGCCAAGACTTCCTCAGTGCAAACCTGAGATGTATATAAAATGCTACAGTACTAGCATCTGAGTAACAACGTGGAAAATTGTCAAGGTATGCTCCCTAACACAAAAAGCAGAAAAATTCCAAACTGACTAATTACCACCCCATCGGCTGCTCTTGGCCATCAGTAAAGTGATGGAAGGTATCATCAACAGTGCTATCAAGCAGCACCTGCTCAGCAATTACCTGCTCAGAGACACCCAGTTTGGCTTCCACCAGAGCCACTCAGCTCCTGACCATAAGACCATATGAGAAAGGAAAAGGAATAGGCCATTTGGCCTATTGATCTTAATTCAAACATGGACAAAGAGCTAAATTCCAGAGGTGAGGTTACAATGATAAGCCCTTAACATACAGCATGGAAATAGACCCTTCGGCCTAACCAGTCCATGCTGACCATGATCCCAAACTAAACCAGTCCCACTTGCCTGTGCTTGGCCCATATCCATTCAAACCTTTCCTATCCATGTACTTATTCAAACAAATTTTAAATGTTGTTGCATCCACTACTTCCTCTGGAAGTTCATTTCACATACGAACAATTTTCTGTTTAAAAATGCCCTCATGTCCTTTTTAAATCTTTCTTCTCTCACCTTAAAAATGTACCTCCAGTTTTGAAATCCCCACCATAGGGAAAAGGTGACCTTATCTATACCCCTCATGATTTTAAAAACCTCTATGAGGTGACCCCTCAATCTCTTACACTCTAATGAATATGGTTGTCATGGCTGTGATCAGTCACCTCAGCTCCATCAAATATATCTCTGCAGGACCTCCTCAGGTTAATGCCCTAGACCCAACCATCTTCAGCTGCTGCATCAAGGTCAGAACGGGCTATGTTCACCCATGATTGCACAATGTTCAGCACCATTCACGACTCCTCAGATCCTGAAGTACTCCACGTTTAAATGCAGTCAGACCGAGACAATATACAGGTTTGGTCTGCTAAGTAGCAAGTAACATTTGCACCATACAAATGTCAGACAATGACCTTTTCCAACAAGAGAGAATCTAACCATCACTCCTTGACAATCAATGGCATTACTATGACTGAATCCCCCACTATCAACATCTGCGGGGTTACCATTGACTAGAGACTGAACTAAACTAACCACATAAATGCAGTGGCTTTAAGAGCAACTAGAGGTTAGGAATGCTGCAGAGAGAAACTCACCTCCTAATTTCCCAAACTCTGTCCACTATCTATAAGGCACAAGTCAGGAATGTGATGGAATACTTCCCAGTTTCTTGGATGAGTGTAGCTCCAATAACACTCAAGAAGCTTAAAACCATATAGGACCAAGTATATACTTGATAGGCACCATAACCATAAACCTTCACTCCTTCCACCACTGATGTTTAGTAGCAGCAGTTGCACCATATGCAAGATGCACTGCATAAACTTTAGACAGTGCCTTCCAAACCCGAGATCACTTCCACCTAAAAGGGCAAGGGTAGCAGGAACATGGGACCACCACCACCTGCAAATTCCCCTACAAGCCACTCACTATTCTGACCTGCAAATATATCACTGTTCCTTCAATTTTGCTGGGTCAAACTAGAACATAGAACATAGAAAATGTATAGCACAGAACAGGCTCCTCAGCCTACGATGTTGTGCTGAGGATTATTCCTAATCAAAAATAAAATAACCTAACCTATGCACCCCTCAATTCACTGCTGCCCATGTGCATGTCCAACAGTCGCTTAAATGTCCCTAATGACTCTGCTTCCACCCTCACCGCTGGCAACGCATTCCATGCATTCACAACTCTCTACGTAACGAACCTACTTCTGATGTCTTCTTTATACCTTCTTCCTAATATCTTAAAACTACGGCCCCTCATGCCAGTCATTCCTGCTCTGGGGAAAAGGCTCTGGTGATTGACTCTATCCATGTCTCTCATTACCTTTTATACCGCAATCAGGTCACCTCTCTTCCTCCTTCTCTCCAGAAAGAAAAGTCCGAGCTTAGTCAACCTCTCTTCGTAAGACAAGCCCTTCAGTCCAGGCAATATTCTGGTAAACCTTCTTTGTACCCTCTCCAAAGCCTCCGTATTTTTCCTATAATAGAGCGACTCGAACCGGACACAATATTCCAAGTGTGGTCTCACCAGGGACTTGTAGAGCTGCAGCAAAACCCCGCGGCTCTTAAACTCGATCCCCCTGTTAATTAAAGCCAAAACACCATATTCTTTCTCAACAACCTATCCACTTGAGGGATCTATGCACTTGAACACCAGGCTCCCTCTGTTCCTCCACACTGCCAAGAATCCTGTCTTTAATCCTATATTCAGCATTCAAGTTCGACCTTCCAAAATGCATGACTTCGCATTTATCCTGTTTGAACTCCATCTGCCATTTCTCAGCCCAGCTCTATGTCGTGCTGCAGCCTGCAATAGCCCTCAATACTATCAACGGCACCTCCAACCTTTGTGTCATCGTCAAATTTATTAACCCACCCCTCAACCTCCTCATCCAAGAAATTAATAAAACTACAAAGAGTGGAGGCCCAAAAACAGCGCCCTCGGGATCCCACTCAACACTGACCTCCTGGCAGAATACTTTCCATTTACAACCACTCTCTGCCTTCTGTAGCCAACCAATTCTGAATCCAGACAGCCAAATCTTCCTATAACCCCTACCTCCTGACTTTATAACTAGGTCTACCATAGGGAACCTTATCAAATGCTTTACTGAAGTCCAAATACACCACATCCACTGCTTGACCTTCGTCGATCTGTCTTGTCACCTCCTCAAAGAACTCAAAAAGATTTGTGAGGCATGACCCGTGCTGACTGCCTTTAATCATGCTATATTTTTCCAAATAGTCATAAATCCTATCCCTCATAATTCTTTCCAAAACCTTGCTGACCACAGGCGTAAGACTGACTGGTCTGTAATTGCCAGGGATTTCCCCATTATCCTTCTTGAAAAGAGGAACAATATTCGCCTCCCTCCAATTCTTTGGTATGACTCCGGTGGAAAGTGAGGAAGCAAAGATCTTCACCAGCAGCTTAGCAACCTCCTTTCTCACTTCCCGGAGCAGCCTAGGATAAACCTGGTCTGGCCCTGGGGACTTATCAATTTTAATGTTTGCCAAAGATTTCCAGCAAATCAACTTCATCAATTTTGATCTGTTCAAGCCTGTATCCCAGCTCCTGAAAGTTCTCATTCACTGTGAGGTCCCTTTCCTTAGGGAAAACCAAAGCAAAAACTCATTTAGGGCTTCCCCTACCTGCTCAGACTTCACACACAAGTTCCCTATGCTATCCCTGACCGGCCCTATCTTCTCCCTGATCATTTTCTTATTCCTCATGTATGAGTAAAATGCCTTTGCGTTCTTCCTAATCCTTCCTGCCAAGCCTTTTTTGTGCCCCCTCCTGGCTCTCCTCAGTTCATTTCTGAGCTCCTTTCTAGTAATCCTGTAAACCTCTAAAGCTGTGATTGATCCTTGCTTCCACCATCTTACGTAATCTGTCTTCTTCCTTTTGACGAGAAGCTCCTCTATTCTCGTCATCCAACGTTCCTTAATCTTACCCCTTCTTGCCTGTCTCAGAGGAACAAATTTGTGCATCACTGGCAACAACTGCTCCTTAAATAGTCTGTTGTGCCATTTCTGTGGAACAATTGCTCCCAATCTGTACTTCCCAACTCCTGTCTGATAGCGTCATTATTTCCTTTTCCCCAATTAAATATCTTCCCTTGGTAACTGCTCCTTTCCCTCTCTAAGGCTATAGTAAATGTGAGGCAGTTGTGGTCACTGTCACCAAATTGTTCTCCCATCGTGAGATCTGACACCTGTCCTGGCTCATTGCTGAGCACCAAATCCAAAATGGCTTCTCCCCTCGTTGGCCTGTCTACATACTGAGTAAGGAAACCCTCCTGAACACACCTGACAAAAACGGCTCCATCCCAACCATCTGCACTAAGGAGATCCCAGTCAATGTTTGGAAAGTTGAAGTCACTCATAACAACCCTGCTACATCTGCATTTTTCCAAAATCTGCCGGCCAATGAGCTCTTTGATCTCCCTATTGCTATTAGGGGGTCTGTAGAAAATCCCCAATGACATGGCTGCTCCCTGGCTGTTCCTAACTTCCACTCATACTGACTCAGTAGGCAAACCTTCCTCAACAACCTTCATTTCTATAGCTGTGATGCACTTTCTGAGTAGCAATGCTACACCCTCTCCTCTTTTTCCACCCTCCCTGTTTTTTCTAAACCCTGGAACATCTAGCAAGCATTCCTGCTCCTGTGAAACCCATATCTCCGTTATGGCCACAACATCATACTCCCAAGTACTGATCCATGCTGTAAGTTCATCATTCTTATTTCTGACACTCCTTGTGTTAAAGCAGACACACTTTAACCGATACCTTTGTTTCATCAAATGAAAAACCTCCCTGGTAGATTCACTACACCCTGTCACTGCCCCATCTACAACTGCCTGCCTCTCAGATATGTAGCTCTGGTTCCCACCTCCTTGCCAAACTAGTTTAACCCCTCCTGAACCACATGAACAAATCTCCCGTACAGATAGTTTGAAGAACTCAAAGTGTAGGAATTCCCTCCCTAAGGGCAGCATATGGACTGCATCAGTTCAAGAAGGCAGCGCACCACCTTCTCAAGGGCATCTTGGGGCAGACTATGATGCCTATGTCACATGAACAAAACAAATAAGACTGTTTTTCAGCTGGTGAAATTTGACTTTGGAGTAGTAATTGGCTGGAGACGGTGTTTCTGTCCCTGGACTCAAGTCCCCATCCACTCCCAACTTTTCCGCCTGTGACCCAAAGCAGGCTCACCTGCCAGCCTTCCTGCCAATCCTGCCTCTGGTTCCTCCTCATTCCTGGCCACTTAAGAGTCTCAAATAAGGTGAGGGCAGATGGACCTGCCTTTAGGCCTCACTCACCCTCCTGCGAAATCTCTGACAGGTCAGCAGGGAGCATTCTGCAAAATGGGAATTAGCTGCTGCTTTTCTAACATTATAGAGCTGAATATGCTTCAAGAAAAGTTCATAATTGGCTATAAAGCACTTTGAAACATTCATTTGTCATGAAAAGTATCATCTAACCACAAATCTTTCCTTTATCAGCTGGAAGAGACTCCGCCAATTTGAGTACCAGACCTTATCTCACTGCCAGACTGCAAGAGGGAATTCCCAAACTGGAGACACAGTTCAATGATCCTGTGAAGATGGAAAGCAATCAACTCCCACAATGAGCCGACTGGAAGCCAGATCCTGGTGAGGACGTCCATCCTGCAAAGCCTAGGGATGGTATTGAATGTCATGAATATTTGTAGTGGTCCTCCTAGCTGCATCAAAAAAGGTAAATATTTGTGAATGCCCCCTGGCTATTTAAGAATTGTTAGTTAGATTCTCATTAGCTTGTTTGCCCACTTAAACAGATTTCTTCTGCAAAACAAACAGGGGTTAAAAGGGGGAAATGACAAAGCAAGTCAACCTGCATAATTTAATGAGATCCTGCCTTAGTAATGCTGGTGCATGGATGGCTCTGGGAAAGACCTTGGCTAAAATAGCAGAGGCATCAATCAGCCCAGGAATGTAGCAACAAATGCATTACATAAAAGCGATCTTGGAGGTTATCGCTTGCCCAGCATCTTTGTCAAAATTGCCTCTAGTATTTCTGGTGGCTAATTCTCCTAGCCATTCACAATGGCATCTTTTAATAATTAGGCCACAGCAAAGACAATATGTAGAAGGCATTTTTAATTGTTAATATTGTGCATTTATCAATACAGTTCATCAAAAGCAAACTTTTAAAGATTCAACTTCAACTTTCCTGCAAATTAAAAAATGTGAATAACAATCAACGTTGTTACTTTTCTGTAAAAGAAAGATATTGTAGCATTTTAAAATACATTCCAGATAATAAGAGAGTTTAGGTGGCCAAATAAACAAAGAGAATTGTACACAGGTTTTTAACAATATTGTCAAGTTTCACTAATTCAATTCAATTCTGTATATCAAGTAAATTTTCACAAATTCAAATATAAATGAATGCTCTTAAATTGACAAAAGTAATTCTGCAGCTTGATAAAAATATCTAATAACGAATGAGTTTTCTATAAAAGTGGCGTAAATCTGAAACTGATTCTCCTTGCTCTTTCAGCAAGATTTGCCCTTTCCTGGTCACGGACTTATCTCTGACCGATTGTACAATCAGGTTTGGTGCAATCTGACATGCATCACTGAGAGTTTGTGTTGAGTGCTGATATATAAAATCTTACATTGTCTCTGCCTTTTAGCAACAATAGTTGATAAAGCCACATTACTGAGAGCATCCGGCGTTCATCACCAGAGGAAATAGAATCAAAAACGTTCAATGATTTTTCTCCAAGGACCAAGTGAAAATAACATTAACACAGAGACAACAGTTGCCCGATAGCAAGATAATATTATTTAAAATCTGACAAAAAATTGATCAGAAGCTATGTAACTAGAGCTTTCAAAAGCACAAGCCACCATCAGACTTGAGGATATTGAGTAGCTTTCTTGCATGAATGACTAAAAATTAGCATTTGATTTGTTCAAGTTTCAAATGACCAGACTATTTCAGTAACATATTTTTCACAGTTAAAAATCACACAACACCAGGTTATAGTCCAACAGGTTGAATTGGAAGCACTAGCTTTCGGAGCACCGCTCCTTCATCAGGTGGTTGTGGAGGACACAATTGTAAGGCACAGAATTTATAGCAAAAGTTTACAGAGTGATGTAACTGAAATTATACATTGGAAAATACCTTGATTGTTTGTTGAGTCTTTTATCTGTTAGAATAACCATGATAGTTTCACCTCTTTCATATGCAAATCACAAAACTTTTTTAAAAGTTACATTCTCAGGTTAACTGTAACAGTTGGTGTCAGCCAGATAATATGTTGAAGGTGTTAGCCCCCTGTGTTCCTTGTCTGTACCATAATGTTTAGACTGATTCTAATCTAAAAAGTGAGTTGACAGAGTCTTGCATGGATTCATGCAGTTTTTGAGCAAAGTACAGAGGCTGATAGCTAAGTTCCGTACCCATTGGGAGGGCCTCAACCGGGACCATTTGGGTTCATGTCACACAGGTGACCACCATCACACTATACACACACACAGACACTCCTACACACACACGCACACACACACAGACACTCCTACACACTATACACACACACAGACACTCCTACACACACACACACACAGGCACTCCTATTCACACACAGACACACGTATACACAGACGCACACAGACACTCACATGAACTCCTACAGACACACACACTTCCACACTCACACATGCACCCTCTCACAGACTTAGACACTTTACACTCACATATACACATATATACACTCTCTTTCACACTCACATCCCCCAACCTCAGACACACACACACGTACATATACATTTGTGGGATGAATTTCCACTTGCAGAGTTACATTGTACTTTGCTCAAAAACTGCATGAATCCATGCAAGACTCTGTTAACTCACTTTTTAGATTAGAATCATTCTAAACATTATGGTACAGACAGGGAACACAGGGGCTATCACTTTCAACATTATCTGGCTGATACCAATTGTTACAGTTAACCTGAGAATGTAACTTTTAAAAAAAAGTTTTGTGATTTGCATATGAAAGAGGTGAAACTATCATGGTCATTCTAATAGATAAAAGACTCAACAAACAATTCAGGTATTTTCCAATGTATAATTTCAGTTACATCACACTGTAAACTTTTGCTATAAATTCTGTGCTTTACAATTGTGTCCTCCACAACCACCTGATGAAGGAGCGGTGCTCCGAAAGCTAGTGCTTCCAATTAAACCTGTTGGACTATAACCTGGTGTTGTGTGATTTTTAACTTTGTACACCCCAGTCCAATACCGCCATCTTTAAATCATATTTTTCACAGACATGGTTCCCTCTGATGCACTCAAATGCAAGCGAACTACATCTAGGTAGCAACAAACAAACGTGCAGCTATTTCATTCAGATTTGTTCATAGGTTTCATTAAAATTTACAACTCCAATTGTTTTCTTGATCCAAGTTAAATATTTTTCTGTTAGCCGGGTATAAATGCCAGGGTGTCTGGCAATCGCACAATCAGATCCAGCTGAAGCAATCCCAGCAATGACCTCCTTTCGGCTCAGGGTCTTTACCTTGCACATTAATGGGCCTCCTGCATCACCCTGTGACAAAGAACAAAATATGATATCCTTAATATACTTCCTAAAAGTATTTACAAATACACAAAATGTGCTGAAATTAATAGTGAAGATTGGATTGCAATTTATTAAATTGCTTACTTAGAAGTGCAAGGAAATTTACAATGTGAGGAAACCACTTGCCCCAATTTCTTCAAATTGATGTTTATTCTCTAAATGGGCAAATAGCTTTAATCATGTTATACACTGTGTTCATACTGGCACCACAAATGGTATCGGCAGCCACCCAGAATATTGAAATGCTGCTGATCCTGGGGGACTGGCTAGGGATCAGAGCATATACATTGGAAGGAACCTGAAAATGTTTCCAATGGCTGAAATAAACAAAAGAACTCATGATACTGAAATTAGGGAGTGCATCACAGCTGCAGAAAAGGAGGTTGTTGAGGAGGGTTTGCCTACTGAGTCAGTATGGGTGGAAGTCAGTAACAGGAAAGGAACTGCCATTTTATTGGAGGTTTTCTAAAGACCCTTAATAGCAGCAGAGAGATGGAAGAACAAATTGGACAGCAGATTTTGGAAAGATGCAGCTATAACAGAGTTGTTATGGATGACTTCAACTTCCCCAACACTGATTGGAACCTCCTTAGTGCAGATGGTCTGGATGGAGCTGATTTTGTCAGGTGTGTCCAGGAGCGATTCCTGATTCAACATGTACATAGGCTGACTAGGGGGGAGGCCATATTGGATTTGGTGCCAAGCAATGAGCCAGGTCAGGTGTCAGATCGCTCCGTGGGAGAGCATTTCAGTGACAGTGACCACAACTGCCTCACCTTTAAACAGCCATGGAGAGGGAGAGGAGCAGACAGTATGGGAAGGTATTTAATTGGAGGAGGGGAAATCATATTGCGATTAGACAAGAGCTATGGAGTATAAATTGGAAACAATTGTTTTACTGGAAAGGCATGACAGAAATGTGGAGGCTATTTAAGGAGCCTTGTTGTGAGTACAACACAGAACATAGAACAATACAGCATAGTACAGGCCCTCTGGTCCTCGATGTTGTGCCGACCTGTAGAACCAATCTGAAACCCATCTATCCTACGCTATTCTATTATCATCCATATGTTTATCCAATGACTATTTAAATGTCCTTAAAGTTGGCAAGTCTACTACTGTGCAGGCAATGCATTCCACATCCCTACTTCTCTCTGAGTAAAGAAATTACCTCTGACATCTGTCCTATACCTATCACCCCTCAGTTTAAAGCTATGTCCCCTCGTGCTAGCCATTACCATCTGAGGAAAAAAGGCTCTCACTGTCCATCCTCTGATTATCTTATATATAGCAATTAAGTCACCTCTCAACCTTCTTCTCTATAACGAAAACAGCCTCAAGTACTTCAACCTTTCCTCATATGACTTTCCCTCCATACTAGGTAACATCCTAGTAAGTCACCTCTGAACCCTTTCCAAAGATTCCACATCCTTCCTAGAATGCAATAACCAGAACTGTATGCAATCCTCCAACTGTGGCCGCACCGGAATTTTACACAGCTGCAAAATGACCTCATGGTCAATCCATCTACCAATAAAGGCTAACACACTGAATGTCATCTTAACAACCCTATAAACCTGGGTGACAACTTTCAGGGATCTACATACATGGACACTGAGATCTCTCTGCTCATCTACACTACCCTGAATCTTACCATTAGCCCAGTACTCTTTATTACTGTTGCTCCTTCCAAAGTGAATCACCTCACACTTCTCAGCCCAGCTCTGCAGCTTATCTATGTCCCTTTGTAACCTACAACATCCTTCAACACTATGCACAACTCCACTGACCTTCGTGTCATCTGCAAATTTACTAACACATCCTTCTACAGCCTCATCTAGGTCATTTATAAAAATGACAAACAGCAGTGGCCCCAAAACAGATCCTTGCTGTAAACCACAATAACTGAACGCCAGGATGAATATTTCCCATCAACCACCACCATCTGTTTTCTTTCAGCTAGCCAATTTCTGATCCAAACCGCTAAATCGCCTTCAATCTTATGCATCCGTATTCTATGCAATAGCATACCATGGTAAAATCCATATACACCACATCAACCACTTTACCCTCATCAACCTGTTTGGTCACCATCTCAAAGAACTCAATAAGGTTTGTGAGGCATGACTTACCCTTCACAAAACTTTATTGACTATCCCTAATTAACGTATTCCTCTAAGATGATTATAAATCCTATCTCTTATAACCTTTCCCAACACTTTACCCACAATCAAAGTAAGGCTTACTGGTCTGTAATTCCCAGGGTTGTCTCTACTCTCCTTCTTGAACAAGGGGACAACATTTGCTATCCTCCAATCTTCTGGCACTATTCCTGTAAACAATGATGGCATAAAGATCAAAGCCAAAGGCTCTGCAATCTCCTCCTTGGCTTCCCAGGGAATCCTAGGATAAATCCTGTCCAGCCCAGGGAACTTATCTATCTTACACTTTCCAGAATTGCTGACACCTCCTCTTTGTGAACCTCAATCCTGTCTAGTCTGGTAGCCTGTATATCAATATTCTCCTTGACAGCATTGTCTTTTTCCAGTGTGAATACTGATGAAAAATATTCTTTTAGCACTTCCCCTACCTCCTCGGACTCCATGCACACCTTCCCACTACTATCCCTGATTGGCCCTAATCTTTCTTGAGCCATACTTTTATTCCTGATATATCTATAGAAACCTTTAGGGTTTTCCTTTATCCTATCTGCCAATGATTTCTCATGTCTCCCCTCCTGGCTCTTTTTAGATCTCTCTTTAACGTGTAACTCTCAAGTTAATGTTGGGTAATATTGTCCCACTGAGACAGGCAAGGAATTGTAAGGTGAAGGAGCCTTAGATGACAAGAGCAGAGGAGCTTCTCATCAAAAGGAAGAAGGAAGCTTACTTAAGGTCGAGGAAGCAAGGATGTGGCACAGCTTTAGAGGATTTCAGGGTAGCTAGGAAAAAACTCAAAAATAGACTGAAGAGAGCTAGGGGCACAAAAAAGCCTTGGTGGGAAGCAGTAGGGAAAACTGAAAGGCATTCCACATATACGTGAGGAATAAGAGAATGATCGGAGGGTAGGGCCGATCAGGGACAGTGAAGAGAACTTGTGCCTGGAGTCTGAAGAGATAGGGGAGGCTCTAAATGAGTTTTTTTACTTCAGTATTCACTAGAGAGAGGGAACGTGTTGATAGTGAAAACACCGTGAACTAGTTTAATAGGCTTGAACAGATTGATATTAAGGAAGTGGACGTGCTGGAAATTTTGGGAAGCATCAAGATAGATAAATCCCCAGCGCTGGACCAGATATATCCAAGGTTACTATGGGAAGCGAGGAATGAGGTTGCTGCACCTCTGGCGATGATCTTTGCATCCTCACTCTCCATGGGAATAGTACTGGCTGATTGGAGGGAGGTGAATGTTGTTCCTCTGTTCAAGAAAGGGAATAGGGAAATCCCTGGGAATTACAGACCAGTCAGTTGTATGACTGTGATTAGTAAGATACTGGAAAGGATTCTGAGAAATAGGATTTATGACTATTTGGAAAAACATAGTTTGATTAAAAATAGTCAGCATGTCTTTGTGAGGAGCAGGTCATGCATCACAAGCCTTATTGAATTCTTTGAGGACGTGATGAGATAAGTTGATGAAGATTGAGCAGTGAATGTGGTTGTATATGGATTTTAGGAAGGCATTTGATAAGGCTCCCCATGGTAGGCTCATTCAGAAAGTTAGGAGGCATGAGATACAGGGAGATTTGGATGTATGGATACAGAATTGGCTGGCCGAAATAAGACAGTGAGTGGTGGTGGATGGAAAGTATTCCACCTGGAAGTTGGTGACTAGTAGTGCCCCACAGAGATCTGTTCTTGGGCCTCTGCTCTTTGTGATTTTAAAAATGACTTTGGATGAAGAAGTGGAAGGGTGGGTTAGTAAGTTTACCAATGACACAAAGATCAGTGGTGTTGTAGATGGTGTCTTGGACTGTTGCAGACCACAACATAGACAGGATGCAGAGCTGGGCTGAGGAATGGCAGATGGAGTTCAACCTGGATAAATGCGAAGTGATTCATTTTGGAAGGTCAAATTTGAATGCTGAATACAGCGTTAAAGACAGGATTCGTGGCAGTGTGGAGGAACAACCAGTTCTTGGGGTCCATGTACATAGATCCCTCAAAGTTGCCACCAAAGTTGATAGGGTTGTAAAGAAGGCATATGGTGTTTTGGCTTTCCTGAACAGGGGGATTGAGTTTAAGAGCTGCAGGGTTTTGCTGCAGCTCTATAAAATCCTGATTAGACCACACTTGGAATATTGTATCCAGTTCTGCTTGCCTCATTATAGGAAGGATGTAGATGCTTTAGAGAGAGTGCAGAGGAAACTTACCAAGATGCTGCCTGGATTGGAGGGCATGTCTTATGTTCCCCGCCTCTATTGAGCCCATCTCATCCAATTCTAACCCCATTCTACCACCTGCCATCCTCAGAACAACTCCCCACTCCTGGGATACCGGAGTGCACTGGCATCCCCAACACCAGTGCCATCTTTCAAAGGCATCTGATGTCCATGTTAAGAATTCTCAACATTTGATTTGCTCAAGCCAGATGTTATGATAGGACTTTGTGCATTAATATCGGGAGATCTCCAGTTAATAAGTCGTTAAAAAGAATAATCCCTGTTCATAAGCAACTCTCTGCTGTCTTGTAGAAACTTTTGCCCAATAGGCCTCACATGATTGGGCCACATTTCTCACCATATTGTTCAGTTCCCTACAAGATTCTGGTCATAGAGTCTGATGGCGTCTTGAGATTAGATTAGATTCTCTACAGTGTGGAAACAAGCCCTTCAGCCCAACATATCCACACCAACCCTCCGAAGAGTAACCCACCCAGATCCATTTCCCTCTGACTAATGCACCTAACACGTTGGACAATTTAGCATGGCCAATTCACCTAGCCTGCACATCCTTGGACTGTGGGAGGAAACCAGAGCAAACCCGCACACACATGGGGAGAACATGCAAACTCCACACAGATAGTCACCCAAGGCTGGAACTGAACCCGGTCCCTGGCGCTATGAGATAGCAGTGCTAACCACTAAGTCACCGTGCCACTCTGTCCACACATCAATTGTTGTATTTCCAACATTAGACCAGTGATTAAACTTCAAAATGTTTTCTTGTAATGGACCTGAGGTTGTGAAAGGTGCTACATTAATGCAAGTTTTTATTGCTCATATATAGTCCCTATCTCAGTGGATAAATATCAATGTAACTCACAGCAAAGTACATTATCTGTTTAAAAAAATCCTTCAAATAATACTACGTAACTTACCAAACAGGAATCTTTTCTGCCTTTTTTGTCACCTGCACAAATCATGTTGTCTGTTATGACTGGGCTCCCGTTGTAATATTTTTTACTATTACAGGTTTTCCGGTCAATCACTGATATGGTTGCTTCTTTCAAAGTATCAGACTGTTTTTTATCCCTGGGACTGGTTTGTCCCCATCCAATGATTCTGCAATTTACTCCAGCTTTAAGGTCCTTTGTTGAAGTTGGCAATTTCAAGATTGCTACACCTTTCTTCTTAACATCTGCAGCTTGTTCTAACTGTAACAATAAGAAAAATGTTACTGTCTCCACTTGCTTCTCAAGTCACTACAGGCAAGCACATAAAATGTAAGTATACAATAGTTTTGCCAGTCATTTGTTCAGGTTCAATGTGTGAAAAATGTCAAGGCCAGCCAAGAGACGTTGAAGCTTGTGTGCAGTTCAAAAAGGTTCTTCCAATATTTTAAGATGAATAAGTGCAATTTTGGATTTGTGAACCTAGATGATAAGTTGTAAGTAAAGAATTGCTGGTAGCATCACGTAGTAAGAAGCAAAAAATGCAATATGATTTGCAAAATAAGTGAATACAAACAAAATGATATCGAGACTAGAATGTCCACCATATTTCAATCTGACAATCCCGCAAAAATCCCACCCTAAACAGAAAAAAAGAACTGCTGATGCAGAAAATCAAAAACAAAAACAAAAATTGCTGGAAAATCTTGACAGGTCTGGCAGCATTTGTGGAGGGAAAGCAGAGTTGATGTTTCAGGTTCGGTGACCCTTCTTCAGAATTCTGAAAAATTAACTCTGTTTTCTCTCCACAAATGCTGCCAGTCCTGCTGTGTTTTTCCAGTAATTTTTGTTTTTGTTTAAAAAATCCTGCCCCTTTCTGTTTCAGTCAGTGAGGTTTCCAGATCCCACCCACTGAAGAAATTTATAGAAAACCCACTGAACAACAATTACCTCCAAAAGCATGATGTCATTTTCTATTTTATTTTTGAATTCAGGGTATGGGGATAACCTTATAACAGAAATGATTTGTTCAATATTATCCTTCTTTTGGAGTGAACGAGCTCCAAGAACCACCGTGGCTTTCTTTATCTTGATCAACCTGTTGGTGAAACATCACTTGGTGAATCAACAACTTGCATTTAATTTACACCCTTAATATAAAAAAATGCCCAACATCACATTAGTATCTATTCTTTAATGGGATTTGTATCATTGGTTACCCATTCCTATTTGATTTTGAATTGAGTGGCTTGCTCAGCCATATTAAAGGCCAGTTAAGAGATACTCATATTAGTATGCATCTGGAGTCACATGTAGGTCAGACCAGGTGAAGATTACAGATTTCCTTCACGAAAGGACAATTGTGAACCTAATATATTTTCACAGCAGTCTATGAAAATTGTTATTATTGTCGCTGCACCTGTTTTCTCCTCGATATGTTAGTACTCACTCATCTGCCAATTTAATTCCAGCTACACCTCCCAACCTTGCTCTGTTCAGGTTCAATCTATCTCTTTTGAATAAGATCAGAAATGTCTGTCCGTCTTTCTTGCTGTGGAATCTCATTTAAAGCCACTACTTCTACATTTTACTGTTCTCTCCTGTGTAGTCCCTGGCCAGTTAATGCTATGGTCTGGATCATATTCCTTCAAAATGCTGTTATTCCTGACAGTCCTCTTCCAAGATTCCTGAATAGCTACCCATTTACTATGCTGAACTAGAACCATAGAATCCCTACAGTAGGGAAGAAGCCATTTGGCCTATCATGTCCACACCAATCCTCTGAAGAGCATCCAACCCTGACCCACTCCCCTATCCTATCCCTGTAACCGTACGTTTCCTATGGTCAATCCATATAGCATGCACATCTCAGGACACCATGGGCAATTTAGCATATCCAATCCACCTAAAATGCACATCGAATCATAAAGATGTACAGCACAGAAACAGATCCTTTTGTCCAACACATCCATGCTGAAGAGATATCCTAAATTAATCTAAAAAAGCTAGCATTTGGCCCACTTCCCTCTAAACCCTTCCTATTCATTTACCCATCCAGATGCCTTTTAAATGTTGTAATTATACCAGCTTCCACCACTTCCTCTAGCAGCTCATTCCATACATACATCACCCTCTGAGAGAAAAAGTTGCCCCTTCGATCCCTTTTAAATCTTTCCCTCTCACCTTAAACCTATGTTTTCTAGTTCTGGATTCCTTTACTTTGGGGAAAAGACCTCGGCTATTCACTCTATCCATGTCCATCATGATTTTTTTAAACTTCTTTAAGATCAGCCTCCAACACTCCAGGGAAAACAGCCCCAGCTTATTCAACCCCTCCCTATAGTTCAAAGCCTCCAACACTGGCAACATCTTTGTAAATCTTTTCTGAACGCTTTCAAGTTTCACAATATCTTTTGTATAGCAGGGAGACTAGAATTGAACACAGTATTCCAAAAGTAGCCTAACTAATGTCCTGTACTGCAACGACATGATCTCCCAACTTTTATACTCAATGCACTGACCAATAAAGGCAAGCTTCCAAATGCCTTCTTCACTACCGTGTTGACTTGAGACTCCACTTTCAAGAAACAATGAAACTGCACTCCAAGGTCTGTTTGTTCGGAACCTACCCCAGGCCCTAACCATTAAGTCCTGCCCTGATTTGCCTTTCCAAAATGTAGCACCTCATATCTTCTCTCATCCTCTTGAATGACTACCTCTAGAATGTCCAATTTTTAGGAATTGCTAAAACAAAATAAAGAATTGCAGGTGCTGAATATCTGAAACAAAAGCAGAAATTGCTTGAGAAACCTAACAGATCTGGCAGCATTTGTGGAGAGCGACACAGAGTTAACATTTTGAGTCCAGTGATCCTTCATCAGACTTGAAACATTCATTCTGCTTTCTCTTCACAGATGCTGACAGACTCGCTGAGTTTCTTCAGCAATTTCTGTTTTTGCTCCAGGAATCTTTGAACTTCCCACAGTGATCCCAGCAGCCACTTAAATTCAGAAAGCCTGACCTCAATGTCAAACTTCTAAAGACGTATGACAAAAAAATCAAAAGAGCTGTGGGTGCTGGAAATCTGAAACAAAACTGAAATTGATGTAAAATCTCAATAGATCTGGCAGCATCTGAAATCAGAGTTAACATTTCAAATTCAGTGACCGTTTGTCAGACCTCTGAAGAATGATCATTCAACCTGAAACATTAACTCTGATTTCTCTCCATAGTTGCTGCCAGACCTGCTGAGACTTTCCAGCAATTTCTGTTTTTGTTTCTAAAGACACGTCTGCATGTGAGTCCCCCAAGCAACAAGTTGTCCCTGCCCAAATACTTTCTCTCTTAGATTTAATTAGTGCTGTAAACTATTCATTTTGATTTATGCCTTAGACCTTAGTTCTCAGTACCTGCACTCCTTTTCTCAGACCACATAAAGATAGAACACCAGATCATCGCCTGTTCCGTTTCTGTACAGAAGTGCCTCAGTGAAATTCTTGGAGTTTCACTCCGTAGAACTCTGCAGAACTTGGTTCCATGCTACTTACTTGTCTTTGTATCATTTTATTTCTTTAGCACAATCAAATCTATAAACAACTCCCAAAAAAATGCAACATTTTCTATTCCTCAATTTTACCAAATGACTTTCTGCTGTCTGCTCACAATTACTGACATGACCTCTTTACAGAGTAAAAACAGTGTGTTTTATTAATCTAATTACATTTCCCTGTTTTTCAGTTTCCCTGTTCCTTGTTAGAGACCTATATTACCAGGAGTATTTATCTTGCGACATGTCCATCCTGGACACAGATCTCAGTGATCATCACGATATCATACCCTTTAGGATTCAATGGGACTTCTACTTCACTTCTTTCATTTCTTACGCTACGAGCAATTGTGTACAGAACTCTTGATTGGGACTCTATCTTATTCTTTTGCTTGATCAGTTATTCTCACACCTTAACTGATCACATTTATTTTTCATCATAGTTGTTGCACTTTATCTATTCTTTTTATTGTTCTTTACAAAGAACAAAGAAAATTTACAGCCCAGGAACAGATCCTTTGGCCTTCCAAGCCTGAGCCGATCCAAATCTACTGTCTAAACCTATCGCCCAATTCCTAAGAATCTGCTTCCCACCTACTTATGCATCTGTCCAGACGCATCTTAAATGAATCGACCGTGCCTGCCTCTTCTACCTCTGCTGGCAACGTGTTCCAAGCACCTACCAGCCTCTGTGTAAAATACTTTCCACGTGTGTCTCTTTTAAACTTTTCACCTCTCACCTTGAACGTGTGACCTCTTGTTATTGAATCCCTCACCCTGGGAAAAAGCTTATCTCTATCCACCTTGTCTATACCCTTCATGATTTTGTAGACCTCAATTGGCCTCCCCTCAATCTCCTTTTTTCTAATGAAAACGATCCTAACCTATTCAACCTCTCTTCATAGCTAGTACCTCCCATACCAGGCAACATCCTCGTAAACCTTCTCTGCACCCTCTCTAAAGTGCCTACATCCTTTTGGTAATGTGGTGACCAGAACTGTACACAGTATTCTAAATGCAGCCGAAGTCTTGTACAATTTTATCATGACCTGCTAGCTCTTATACTCAATACCCTGTTTGATGAAGGCAAGCATACCATATGTTCTGGCAGACAGCAAGCTGGTTTGAAGTGTGCCTACTTCATTGCCAGAAGTATCCAAAATAAGGTAGATGAGCTTGCAGCATGGATAGGTACCTGGGACTTTGATGTCATGGCCATTTCAGAGACATGGATAGAGTAGGGCCAGGAATGGATGTTGCAGGTTCCAGGATTTAGATCTTTCATTAAGAACAGAAAAGAGGGAGAGGTGTGGCCTTGTTAGTCAAGGACAATATAACAGTGGCTGAAAGAACTTTTGACAAGGACTCCTCTACTTAGGTAGTATGGGCTGAGGTTAGAAACAGGATAGGAGGGGTCACACTGCTGGGAGATTTTTAATAGGCCTCCGCAGAGTTCCAGGGATGTGGAGGAGAGGATCCACAAAACCATTTTGGGAAGGAGTGAAAGGAACAGGGTGGTTATTATGGAGGACTTTAACTTCCCCAACATTGACAGAAAATACTATAACTCTAGTATGTCAGATGGATCAGTTTTTGTCCAATGTGTGCAGGAAGGTTTCCTGACACAGTATGTTGAAGGGCTGACAAGAGGGGAGGCCACACTGGATCTGGTGCTTGGTCATGAACCAGACCAAGTGTTTGATTTAGTGGTAGGTGAGCACTTTTGAGAGAGAGACCATAATTCAGTTACATTTAATTTAGTGATAAAAACATGCTACAGGGCAAGAGCTATCGATGAGGCAAGGGAATTATAATGCAATCAGACAAGACTTAGGTGCATAGAATGGGATAGCAAAATGCAGGGGATGGGTTCAATCGAAATGTGGAACTGGTTTAAGAGATTAGATTCCCTACAGTGTAGCAACAGGCCCTTCAGCCCAACAAGTCCACACCGACCCTCCGAAGAGTAACCCACCCAGACCCATTTCCCTCTGGCTAATGCACCTAACACTATGGACAATTTAGCATGGCCAATTCACCTGACTTGCACATCTTTGGACTGTGGGAGGCACCCGGAGGAAACCCACACAGACACAGGGGGAATGTGCAAACTCCACACAGACAGTCGCCTGAGGCTGGAATCAAACCTGGGACCCTGGTGATGTGAGGCAGTAGTGCTAACCACTGAGCCACCATTTAAGGAATAGATATTGCATGTTCTTGATAGGTATGTCCCTGTCAGGCAGGGAGGAAGTGATAAGGAAAGGGAACCGTGGTTTACTACAGAAATTGCATCTCTTGTTAAGCAGAAGGAGGCTTATGTGATGGTGAGACGAGATGATTCAGATGAGTTACAGATTAGCTAGGAAAATTTAAAGAGAGAGTTAAGAAGAGCAAAGAGAGGACATGAGCAGTCTTTAGCAAATAGAATAAAGGAGAACCCTAAAGCTTTCTATAGGTAGTTGAGGAATAAAAGGATGACTAGGGTAGGAATAAGGCCAGTCAAAGACAGAAGTAGGAGTTGTGTGAGGACCCTGTGGAGTTTGGAGAGGTGCTAAACAAATATTTCTCATTGGTTTTTACTCAGGAAAAGGAGAATATTGTAGAGGAGAAGAATGAGATACAAGATATTAGACTAGAAAGGACCGAGGTTAGTAAGGAAGAGATGTTATCAATTCTATAAGGAGTGAAAGTAGATAAGTCATCTGGCTGGATGGGATTTATCCATGGATTATCTGGGAAGCTAGGGAGGTGATGTTGGAGCCTTTGGTTTTGATCTTTGAATCTTCATTGTCTACAGGTTTAACACAGAGGACTGGAGGATTGCAAATGCTGTGTCCTTGTTCAAGAAGGGCAACAGAGATGACCCAGGTAATTATGGACCAGTGAGCCTTACGTCTGTTGTAGGAAAAGCTTTGGAAAAGATTATAAGTGATAGGATTTATAATCATCTAGCAAGCAACAATTTGATTGCAGAGAGTCAACATGGTTTTATCAAGGGCAGGTCGTGTCTCACAAACCTCATTGACTTTTTTGAGAAGGTGACCAAGCATGTAGATGAGAGTAGGGCAGTTGACGTGGTGTACATAGACTTCAGTAAAGCCTGTGATAAGATTTCACATGGTAGGCTATTGGAGAAAATGCAGAGGCATGGGATTGAGGGTGATTTAGCAGTTTAGATTGGAAACTGGCAATGAGTGGTGGTTGATGGAAAATATTCCGCCTGGAGTCCAGTTACTAATGGTGTGCCACAAGGATCTGTTTTGGGACCATTGCTGTTTGTCATTTTTATAAATGACTTAGACACAAGCATAGGTGGATGGGTTGGTAAGTTTGCAGATGACATTAAAGTTGGTGGAGTAGTGCGGAAGAATGTTACAGATTGCAGGGGGACTTGGATAAACTGCAGAATTGGGCTGAAAGGTGGCAAATGGAGTTCAATGCAGACACATGTGAGGTGATGCACTTTGGGAAGAATGGCAGGAAGAAAGAATATTAGGTCAATGGAAAGATTCTTGGTAATGTGGATGTGCAGACAGATCTTGGAGTCCATGTACATGCTGCCACCCAGGTTGATGGTGCTGTTAAGAAGGCATATGGTGTGTTAGGTTTTATTGGTAGAGGGATTGAGGTCCGGAGCCATAATGTCATGCTGCAACTATACAAAATGCTAGTGCAGCCGCACTTGGAATATTGTGTACAGTTCAGGTCGCCCCATTACAGGAAGGATGTAGAAGCATTGGAAAAGGTACAGAGGAGATTTACCAGGATGTTGCCTGGTCTGGAAAGAAGGAGGGAAAGTCTTATGAGGAAAGGCTGAGAGACTTGAGTCTGTTCTCATTGAAAAGAAGAAGGCTCAGAGGGGATTTGATAGAGACATACAAGATGATCAGAGGATTAGACAGGGCAGACAGTGTAAGTCTTTCAGCTTGTATGAGGGGGCATAGCTACAAAATGAGGGGTGATAGACTTAAGACAGATGTCAGAGGCAGGTTCTTTACTCAGAGAGTGGTAAGGGTGTGGAATGCCCTGCCTGCCAATGTAGTTAACGCAGCCACATTAGGGAGATTTAAACAATCCTTGGATAAGCACATGGATGATGATGGAATAATGTAGGAGGATTGGGCTTAGATTAGTTCACAGGTCGGCACAACATCAAGGACTGAAGGGCCTGTTCTGTGCTGTATTGTTCTATGTTTTTTGTTCTATGTTCTATGCCTTCTTGACCACTCTATCTACCTGTGCAGCCACCTTCAGGGTACAATGGACCTGAACTCTCAGATCTCTTTGCTCATCAACTTTTCCCAAGGTTCTTCATTTTATAGTATAGTTCGGTCTAGAATTAGACTTCCCAAAATGCATCACCTCACATTTGCCTGAATTGAACTCCGTCTGCCACTTCTCCAACCAACTCTCCAGTCTATCTATATTCTCCTGTATTCTTTGACAGTCCCCTATGCTTTCTGCTACTCCACCAATCTTCGTGTCATCTGCAAATTTACTGATCAGACCAACAATGCCCTCTTCCATGTCACAAACAGTGGCCCCAGCACTGATCCCTGCGGAAAACTACTGGTCACCTTTCTCCATTTCGAGAAACTCCCTTCAACTATTACTCTCTGTCTCCTGTTGCTCAAACAGTTCTTTTCCACTTAGCTAGAACACCATGTGACTTCAGTTTCTCCATTAGTCTACAATGGGGAACCTTATGAAATGCCTTCTAAAGTCCATGTGTATGACATCTACAGTCCTTCCTTCATCTATCAACTACGTTGCTTTCTAAATGTAAATTTATTTTTCTTAGGCACTCCCTCGAGATCGAAGATGACTTGCTTTCACATTGGTTAGAAAGATACTGAGATAGACAAAAGAGCTGAATTCCAAAGGTGAGGCGAGAGTGACTCCCCTGAGCATCATGGTCACACAAATGAACTAGCTATGAAAGTGCCATGGTTACAACACCAGATTCCGAGGCTGGAAATGCTGCAGTGTGTAATTCACTTCCCGACTACACAAAGTTTGTCCACAACACAGACATATAAGGTCGGAGTGAATACTATCCATTTGTCTATATGGGTGAAGCTTCAACAAATTCACAAATATTGACAATAGGCAGCTAAGTGCAACCTGCTTGATTAACTGTCCCTCTACAAGTTGAATCTTTTGGAAACAATAGAGACAGATGACACTGCCAGTCCGTGAGGCGGCCAGGTCCGTCAATCAAAGGTTGGCGTGGAGACAGAGCAGAAGAGTCGGACATCACACAGAGCCGTGGTGATAGGGGACTCCATAGTGAGATGAACTGACCGGGGTTTTTGTGGCAGCAGGCGGGACTTAAGGATGGTGTGTTACCTCCCTGGTGCCAGGGTCAAAGACATCACAGACAGAGTGCAGGAAATCCTCAAGGACGAAGGTGAAGAGCCAGAGATGGTGGTATATGTTGGCACAAATGATGTCGGGAAGAAGAGGAGGAACATACTACAGCGGGACTGCGGAGAACTAGGAAGAAGGCTGAAAAGCAGGACGTCCAAGGTGGTTATCTCCGGTTTGCTTCCAGTTCCTCGGGCTGGTGAGGCCAGAAACAGGGAGATAATGGACTTGAACGTGTGGCTGGGGAACTGGTGCAGGAAGCAAGGATTTAAATTCTTGGATCACTGGGGTATGTTTTGTGGTAAGCATGAATTCTATACGAGAGACGGTTTGCACCTTAATAGGTTAGGGACCAGCATTCTGGCAGGCAGGTTTGCTACTGCAACACAGCTACGTTTAAACTACGTAGCGGGGGGGAGGGGACAAATTGGATGTTTAAGAAGGAAATTGGAGGGAAAGTTAGAACAAGGGAAATCAAGAAAGACAACTGTATCAATGAGGCAAAAAACTCAGAAAGGGATCATGCTGTAAGGTTGAGTGAAATAGGAGTTGATGGGAAGGGTGAGGGCAGTAACAAATTAAAAATACTATACATGAATGCACGAAGCATTAGAAATAAGATGGATGAGCTTGAGGCTCTTTTGGAAATTGGCAGATATGATATTGTGGGGATGCCTGAGATGTGGCTTCAAATGGACAGGACCTGGGAAATGAATATTCAAGGCTACACGTGCTATCGTAAGGACAGACTGATGGGCAGAGGGGGTGGGGTGGCCTTGTTGGTAAGGGAGGATATTCAGTCCCTTGCACGGGAGGATCTAGAATCAGGGGATGTAGAGTCAATGTGAATAGAGCTGAGAAATACTAAGGGTAAAAAGACCCTCTTGGGAGTTATCTACAGGTCCCCAAACAGTAGTCAGGATGTCGGATGTAAGTTAAATCAGGAGCTGAAATTGGCCTGTCGCAAAGATGTTACTACAGTTGTTATGGGGGATTTCAACGTGCAGGTAGACTGGGAGAATCAGGATGGTATTGGACCTCAAGAAAGAGACTTTGTGGAGTGCCTCAGAGATGGATTCTTAGAACAGCCGGTGCTGGAGCCGACCAGGGAGAAGGCAATTCTGGATCTGGTATTGTGCAACGAACCAGAATTGGTCAGGGACCTCGAAGTGAAGGAGCCATTGGGAAGTAGTGACCATAATACAATAAGCTTCAATCTGCAATTTGAGAGGGAGAGGGTACAATCGGAAGTGACAATATTTCTGTTGAATAAAGGGAACTATGGAGCTATGAGGGAGGAGCTGGTCAAAGTTCAATGGTGCAATACCTTAGCAGGGATGACAGTGGAGGAACAATGGCGGATATTTCTGTGTAAAATGCAGAAGTTGCAGGATCAGTTCATTCCAAAAAGGAAGAAAGATCCTAGGAGGAGGCATGGGTGCCCGTGGCTGACGAGGGAAGTTAAGAAACATATAAAGTTAAAAGAGAAAAAGTATAACATAGCAAAGATAAGTGGGAAAACGGAGGACTGGGAAGCTTTTAAAGAGCAACAGAGGATTACTAAGAAGGAAATACACAGAGAAAAAATGAGGTATGAAGGTAAACTGGCCAATAATGTAAAGGAGGATAGTAAAAGTTTTTTTAGATATGTGAAAGGCAAAAAAATGGTTAAGACTAAAATTGGGCCCTTGAAGACAGAAACAGGGGAATATATTACAGGGAACAAAGAAATGCAGAAGAATTGAATTGTTACTTCAGATCTGTGTTCACTGGGGAAGACACAAGCAATCTCCCTGAGGTAACAGTGGCTGAAGGACCTGAACTGAAGGGAATTTATATTTGCCAGGAATTGGTGTTGGAGAGACTGTTAGGTCTGAAGGTTGATAAGTCCCTGGGGCCTGATGGTCTACATCCCAGAGTACTGAAGGAGGTGGCTTGAGAAATCGTGGATGCGTTGGTGATTATTTTCCAGAGTTCGATAGATTTGGGATCAGTTCCTGCGGATTGGAGGGTGGCTAATGTTATACCACTTTTTAAGAAAGGTGGGAAAGAGATAGCAGGAAATTATAGACCAGTTAGTCTGGCCTCAGTGGTGGGAAAGATGCTGGAGTCTATTATAAAGGATGAAATTAGGACACATCAGGATAGTAGTAAAAGGATAGGTCAGAGTCAGCATGGATTTATGAAGGGGAAATCATGCTTGACTAATCTTCAGGAATTTTTTGAGGATGTAACTCTGAAGATGGACGAGGGAGATCCAGTGGATGTAGTGTACCTGGACTTTCAGAAAGCTTTTGATAAAGTCCCACACAGGACATTAGTGAGCAAAATTAGGGCGCATGGTATTGGGGCAAAATACTAACTTGGATTGAAAGTTGGTTGGCTGATAGGAAACAAAGAGTAGTGATAAATGGCTCCATTTTGGAATGGCAGGCAGTGACCAGTGGGGTACCGCAGGGATCAGTACTGGGACCGCAGCTTTTTACAATATATGTTAATGATATAGAAGATGGTATTAGTAATAACATTAGCAAATTTGCTGATGATACTAAGCTGGGTGGCAGGGTGAAATGTAATGAGGATGTTAGGAAATTACAGGGTGACCTGGACAAGTTAGGTGAGTGGTCAGATGTATGGCAGATGCAGTTTAATGTGGATAAATGTATGGTTATCCACTTTGATGGCAAGAACAGGAAGGCAGATTACTACCTCAATGGAATCAATTTAGGTAAAGGGGCAGTACAGAGAGATCTGGTTGTTCTTGTACACCAGTCAATGAAGGTAAGCATGCAGGTACAGCAGGTACTGAAGAAGGCTAATGGCATGCTAGCCTTCATAACAAGAGGAATTGAGTATAGAAGCAAAGAGGTTCTTCTGCAGCTGTACAGGGCCCTGGTGAGACCACACCTGGAGTACTGTGTGCAGTTCTGGTCTCCAAATTTGAGGAAAGACATTCTGGCTATTGAGGGAGTGCAGCGTGGGTTCACGAGGTCAATTCCTGGAATGGCGGGATTACCTTACACTGAAAGACTGGAGCGACTGGGCTTGTATACCCTTGAGTTTAGAAGACTGAGAGAGGATCTGATTGAGACATATAAGATTATTAAAGGATTGGACACTCTGGAGGCAGGAAACATATTTCTGCTGATGGGTGAGTGTCGAACCAGAGGACACAGCTTAGAAATACGTGATAGACCATTTAGGATAGAGATGAGGAGAAACTTCTTTACCCAGAGAGTGGTGGCTGTGTGGAATGCTCTGCCCCAGAGGCCCAGTCTCTGGATTCATTTAAGAAAGAGTTGGATAGAGCTCTCAAGGATTGTGGAATCAAGGGTTATGGAGATAAGGCAGGAACAGGATACTGATTAAGGATGATCAGCCATGATCATATTGAATGGTGGTGCAGGCTCGAAGGGCAGAATGGCCTACTCCTGCACCTATTGTCTATTGTCTATTGTCTACTATCTTAAACATTTCTCCCTTCACCACCAGGGCATATTGCAGCAGTGTGTACCAACTACAAGATGCACTGCACAACTCACCCAGGCTCCTTCAACTGCACCTTCCAAACTCACAACCTTTACCGTCTTGAAGCTCCAGGGCAGCAGATGCATGAGAATACCACCAGCAAGTTCCTGTCCAAGATACACAGCATCCCCATTTGGAACACTGTCACTGCTCCTTCTCTGTTACTAGATCAATGCTCTGCATGGAGCTCCTTTCCTGACAGCACTGAGGGTGCTCCCATATAAACTCAACAACATAAACTATTGTGGTCCAAAAATAAATTTCATACTATCTCAAGGGCAATTAGGTGTGGGCAACAAGTATTGGCATCAGCGACTACACTCACATCAAATGAAAGAATAAATAAAGGACAGAATTGAACATCTTTGGTAGGAATTTATTGCATTTTTGACTTCCCATGATAAATCCCATGAGTTTTGCTTTCCAAAATTATTGCCCGGTCCATTTCTCTACTCACTGCTGCTTTCATTCAAATTATCAGCTCAGGCCACCAATGAAAGTCCCATATCAGATATTAGCATGTAAAATTAAAGAGCATGGATTTGGGGTTGCGTATTCAGATGCATAGAGAACTGAACCAATGACAGGGATAAACAGGTCCTTTTCTGAGTGGCTGCCAGTAAGAAGTGAGGTAACGCAGGGGTCAGTGCTTGGACCTCAGTCCTTCACAATACATATTAATGATTTAGATGAGGGAACTAAATGCATTATGTCTAAGTTTACAAATAACACAAAAATAGGTGAGAAGGTACGTAGTGAGGATGACACATGAGTCTGCAAAGGGATTGATGTAGGTTAAAGGACTAGGCAAAAGCTTTGCACATGGCATATAATATGGGAAAATATGAAGTAACACACTTTGACAGGAAGACTAGAGAAGCTGGCTATTACTTAAATGGAGGAATCCTGGATTCCTTCCCTGAGGGCTTAATATAGCACGTGGACTGTAGCAGTTCAAGAAAGCAGCTCACCATCACTTTCTCCAGGGAAACTAGGGATGGGCAATAAAGGCTGGCCCAGCCAGCAATGTCCACATTGCACATGTGAATTTAAAAATACGCTATGGAACAGAGGGATGGGGACCCCTCATCCATGTATCACAAAAAAGATAACATTTCAATTCAGCAGTTAACAGAGAAAGAAATGGATGTAAGCAAATGAATCAAAGAGAATGGAGTATAAAGTTAGGGAGATTTTACTACAACTATACAAGATACTACTCAGACCACAACTGAAATACTTTGAACAGTTTTGGTCCCCTTGTCTAATAATAGATTAGAACCATGTGTACTCAAGTATAGGGATACAGGAGTACTGTGAAAAATGTACAATGTTGCCATTCCTGGCACCATCTTAAGTACAAAGGTACCTAGGTACAAAATCTGAGGTACAAAATAGAAAAGTGAAAGAAATATAGTTAAAAGTTCAACATTAAAGGCCTTTCGTATAAAGTAGAAATAATAGTTAATAGTTTGATATTGCAGTCTTTCTTAAGTTACAGGTTACCATTCTAAAAGTACTCCTCTTATTCCTAACTCTCTGTTTTATATTAGTTAGCCAATCATCTGTGCATATATAATATGCTACTTCCAACACCATCTTATCTTATCAAGTAACCTAACGCGTGCCTATCTTGTTAAGCTTCTTCTGAAAATCCAAACATATTACATCCACTGTTTCCCCTTTATCTATTCTACATGCTACCTCCTCAAAGAATTCCAGTAAATTTGTTGGACATGATTTCCCCTTTATAAAGGCATGTTGACCCTACATAGTTACATAGTTCTAAATGCTCTGCTATGTCATCCTTCATAATAGTCTGTAACATTCTTTCAATAATAATAGATTTTAATATTTACCCATTAACAGACTTTAAGCTAGCTGGCCTAAAGTTGCCTGCTTTTTGTCCCCTAACCTTATTAAATAAAGGTGTTGTATTGATTGCATTCAAATTGTCCGAGACGTTTCCAGATCTAAAAGTTCCTGGATGATTAGTACCACGTATCTATTCTGTCTGTAGTTCCTTCTTTTAGTATCCTCATTGTTATCAGATGCTGCCAACACATGTGTCAATGGACTTCATGCTGAAGGTTTTAGTATCTATCTTCAGCAGGCTGCACTTTATTCAGATTCAGTTAATAGCTCAGTTCAAACATGTTAACTTGTGCAAAATTTCAGCTATGGCTATTAAATTTGTAAACTCAATTTAATAACACATTAGATTGAAACCACTAATTAATACTGTGAAAGTATGCATCGCTCTGTCTAATTTGAAACCTCCATGAAATGAAAATAAAATATCTTACTGTCCACAGTTTGCTGCAGTCAGAACCCATTTGGTTTGGATCAATGTTCCTCCACATACATGCTGATTGTTCATCTGAATAGACACCATATAAGGTTTTGAATATGCCTTAACATCATGACCTCCGATGATTTCCATGCAGTCGGCTAGAAGAGAAATCAAACTTAATTATCACAAAGAGCACTCACTCGTGTGATGTTACCAACACAGTTGACAATATACTTACAGCTTTGGCCAGTTAAGATGCTGAATACCAAAGCAATACATGTCACTTGAAGCATGCTGCCCATATTGTTCAAATTCAGTTTTAGTTCACAAACAGCTCTTGCAGCCTGTGAGGAGGATGTGGTTTCATCCAGAGTTACACTGAAGTGACACTTCTTACAGCAATAAACTTACTTTTCTTTCCCGTTTTATCTATAATTTCATGCCACAACGTTATCACAAGATACTGCTCTGAATCAATCTTACAGCAATATTAATATTGTTGTGTTGATCACAGCTTACCGTTTGACAATAATGTGGAAAATCCCTGCTGGGCAAAGCCATTTTTTAAAAAAATGGCATGAATACTGTTTACAAAGAAAGATACTTTTAAATTCCAATTTAGATTTCTTCATCCATTCATTTTTTCTGGTTTTAGTTTTTTTTAAATTTACTGACACAAAGATACTAGAAAGCTGGCCAGAGAATGTACGCATATTCCTTGTTTTTAATGGTAAATACCAATACAGCACAGAGTGCTTTACAGCAGCATTCTCCCCATGCCTGCACCCCACACTTTCAGTTGCCGGGTCCCTCAGTCGGGCACTGAACTCCTAACCAATGATAGACTGTTTTTCCCTAGCTCCATCGCAGGCAACAGCAACAGAGTTTTCTGGATAGCCTTCAAGAGGCCAGGAAGAAACATGCTGCTCCAATTAAATCCCTGGGTCACCACTAAATTTCAGTGACCCAAGGGATAATTATTCTCAAGTGGTTCATTGGCACACTTCCCTCAGGTCCTACCTGCCTTCAATTTAATTGATGACAATTTTCCAAATGCTATGAGTCTGACATATTTACTCCCACCCAATTCTCTTGACATGACTATGTTAACAAGTCCCCTCCAGTGAATTCCATTAAATTCTGCCAAAAGTGCAGCTAAACATCCAAAAGTTGCTTACTCAAGGTGTTGGGGATTCAAGGTAAGTCTCTCAATGGGTAGGAAGGAACTTGGCTGAAGAGTAGAAAACATGTTCGCATGAGGGACATTATATTAGTGTGAGTGAAGTACTGTCCGGAGCTCCCTAGACATGGGGCCACTATTGTTTCTAATTTACAACAAAAGAAAAATTTGGATTCAGAAATGCAGTGGAAAGGGGCCACATTTTGAAAATATAGCAAACTATCAGAGGTGGTGGGATCAGAGGAGGCAACTTAGAGGCTACAGAATGAATTGGATTACATGTGTAAGTTGGAGCAATATGAGCTGAAATTTACTGCAGACAACTACATACAAATAAACTTGAGGAGAAAATCTAAGTGACACAGGCATCTCCTGATTGTTGCTGAAACTGCAAAGGGTGAAGCTGAAAGTAAGTCAGTCCAACCAATGCATAGCATTCACCTACAAAGCACAGTTAAAACAAAACAGAAATCAGAAGTCAAATTGTAGCTTTGACAAAGAGTCAGTCAGACTTGAAACATCAGCTCGTTTCTCTCCTTACAGATGCTGTCAGACCTGCTAAGATTTTCCAGCATTTTCTCTTTTAGTTTCAGATTCCAGCATCCGCAGTAATTTGCTTTTATTATTTGTACAGAGTCTTAATTGAGGTGTACAGTGTTCTGGTCAAATTGCAACTTGCACATTGTGTATAGTTATGGTCACCATTGGCATTCCTACGTTGAACTGTAAAAATCAACTGAATGCTTTCCCATCTGGGAATTGCTCTTAACCACACTCATGAAACAGCTTTTGTGCAGAAATATTGATGAAAGGGCTAGGTTGGTTAAGGATTAAAGCATTACCATATAGTCAATAATAAGCAAGGCTAGCAAAATGTGTGGAACTACAGATTTACAGAGAAATGAAGAACAAACAAGGCATTCAAACTGTCAAGGGTGGTAGCTACAAGTTATATTATCAGAGGCCTTGAGTGAAAGAATGGACAATGCAAATGAAAGATTATGGGAAAAGTCGATAATATGAGATACATGAATATTAAAGTGTAGAAATTGTAAAAATGCATGTTGTGATCTGTATAAGCTTTGACAAGGAACATACATGCCACACAAATGCCAGGCTATGACCATCACCAACAAGAGACCATCTAACCACCAATCTAATAGTGTCACTATCACTGAATCCCCTACAATCAACATCCTGGGAGTTATCATTGATCAGAAACTTAACTGGACTCACTGCAAAAACACAGTGGCTACAAGAGCAGGTCAGAGCTAGAAATATTGCAGTGAGTAACTTAACTCCTGACTCCCAAAAGCCTGTCCACCATCTACAAGGCACAAATCAGAAGTGTGATGGAATACTCCCCACTTACTTGGATGAGTGCAGCTCCAACAATACTCAGGAATCTTGACATCACCTAGAACAAAGCAGCCCGCTGGATTAGCACCACATCCAGAAGCATCCACTCCCTCCACCAGCGACACTCAGTAGCAGCAGTGCGTACTATCTACAAAATATACTGCAGAAATTCACCAAAGACCCACAGATAGCACCTTCCAAGCCTATGACCACTTCCATCCAGAAGGACAAAGGCAGCAGATACATGGGAGCATCACCACCTTCAAGTTCCCCTCCAAGCCACTCATCATCCTGACTTGGAAATATATCACCATTCTCTCACTGTCACTGGTTCAAAATCCTGGGATCCCCTCCCTAATGGTGTTGTGGGTCAACCCACTGTGGGTGGACTGCAGCAGTTCAAGAAGGCAGCTCACTTTCTCAAGGGCACTAGGGATGGGTAATAAATACTGGCCAGCTAGTGACACCCACATCCCACTAAAAATTGTATTTTTTTTTAAAAAAAGGCTATTCACACCCTTGAGTCTGCTCCATCATTCAATGGGATCATGGCTGGCCCAACATTCCTCACGTCAACTTTCCTGCCCTTTCCTCATAACCATTGATTTCCCTACTGATCAAGAATCTATCCATCTTAGCCTTATACATAAGGACTCTGTGCCCCATCAGCTGTCTGTGGAAAGGAGTTCCAAAGACTGACAACCCTCTAAGACAAGGAATTATTCCTCATCTCAGTCTTAAATTGGCCCCTCTTTTGTCTGAGACTATGCCCTCTCATTCTAGAGTCTCCATGAGAGGAAACATCTCATGGTGCTAGGGCAAATTGGTGCTGGAGGATCCACACTGGGAGCAGGATAGGGAGGTTTTGGAGAGGCTACAGAAGAGTTTTACCAGGTTGCTCCCTATATTAGAGGGTAAGAGCTATTAGGAGAGGCTAGAAAAACTTGGATTGTTTTCTCCAGAGCAGCAGAGACAGAAGGGAAACTTGATAGGAGTCCATAAAAGTATGAGATGCATAGATAGGGTTGATGGTCAGAATTTTTTTTCCCAGAATTGAAATGTTGAATACTGGGGAACATGCATTTAAGGTGAGAGGGGGAACGTTCAAAGGAGATGTGAAGTGCATGTTTTTTTACGCAAAGAGGCTAGAATGCTTTGCAAGGGTAGTGGTGGAGGCAGATATGATAGAGCAGTTTAAGGGACTTTTAGATAAGCACCATGAATGTGCAAGGAATGGAGGGATATGGACCAAGGGCAGGCAGAAGGGATTAGTTTAATTTGGCGACACGCTGGCACAACATCATGGGCCGAAGGGCCCATTCCTGTGCTGTAATATTTTGTGTTTATGTTCTATAATCAATGTTCTATCCAGCTGCAACATGACCTCCCAACTCCTGTACTCAGTCCACAGACCAATGAAGGCCTTCTCCATTATCCTGATTACCTGTGACGCCACTTCCAAGGAAATTGCTCCCCAAGGTCTCGTTGTTTGTCAACATGTCCCAGGATCTTATCATTCCCTCCTGTTAACCTGCTTTTTCACCTAGTGTAGTGTTGTCTACAAATCTGATTACAGTACATTCACTTCTTTCCTCCAAGTCATAATTATATTGTAAACAGTTGTGGTTCCAACATTAAGAGAGGTGAATCCCAGACCGGAGGCCAGCACGAGGGGCGAATCCAAAACCAGATGCTGGCACGGGGAGATGAGTCCTGGACCGAAGACCTGCATGGAGAGGCGAGTACTGGATACTGAAGCAGTCCGTGGCTATTTTTTTTAAAAATTCACTCATTTGTGTGGATCTCATTGACTTGGCCAGCATTTATTGTCCTTGAGATGGTGGATCTGAGCTGCCTTCTTGAACTGATGCAGTCCATTTACTACAGATACAGTCACAATGTTGCTAAGGAGGTCTCTTGTAAGGCTGAAGGTACCTAATGGGATCTGTTCAAAATTAATGCAAGAAGACATGTGCACTGTAATATGAAGCAAATTTATTTGCTTAATCTATTCAATTAATATTAGAGAAAAATGCAAACTAATGAGTAACTCTATGAGCTTGAATATATAATATACACATATATACCAACAAGTGAGTCTCACACTTTCTATTTGTCAGTGATTTTAGCGATGGTGGTAGCTGGAGCTTTATCTCAGTAGCACCAGTCTCAGGAACCTCAGTCCAAGGGTGAAAAATACAGTGAATGGGACTAAGTCGCTGATATCAATACTATTCTGAATCTGATTATGTGTTGAATCTTCATTTTGCAATGACTGTAGTACTTTTCCAACCTACAAAGCAAGCTGAAAAATAGATGTAACTTGCCATAAGCAATTAAACCTTAATGGACATGTTTGAAGATTATCACTTTTAAGCCCAACACTCCGGGTAAAAGTTCCAAGTTTTGATGCAGTGACACTGAAGGAATGGAAAAACCTTTCCAAATCAGATCAGTGAGTAGCTTGAAGGGGAATTTGCAGCTGGTGGTGTTCCATGTGTCTGCTTCCTTTGTGACTAGATACAGCATTATCTGGATAATATCCATATTTGGCCTGACAAGTGACAAGTAATATTCACACCACACAGGTGCAATCAATTACAGTCAAGAGAAAATAAGAAGAGAAACTAACCATTACTCCATGACATTCAATGCCATTACTATTTCCAAATTCCTCATTATCAACATCCTGAGGTTACCATTGAGCAAAAACCAAACTGAACTATCCTTTTTAATACAGTGCCTACAACAACAGGTCAGAGGCTAGGAATCTTGCAGCAATTAACACACCTCCTGACTCCCCAAAGCCTTTCTACCATTTACAAGATACAAGTCAGGAGTATAATGGAAAACTCCCCATTTGCTTGGATGAATGCAGCTCCACCAACACTCAGCCCACTTGATTCAGTATCACATCTGCAAACATCCACTCCCTCCACCACTAATGCTCAGTAGCAGCAGTGTGTACCATCTGCTAGATGCACTGCAGGAATTCACCAAGGCTCCTTAGATAGTATCTTAATGGTCTCTTCCATATAGAAGGACAAGAGCAGCAGAAAGATGGAAACAGTATCAATCACATGTTTCTCTCAAGCCATGCACCATCCTGATTTGGAATTGAATTGTCACTGAGTCAAAATCCTGGAAATCCCTCACTCATTGCATTGTGTGTGTCTACTCAGACTAAATAAACTGCAGTGGTTGAAGAGGTCAGATCACCACCACCTTCTCAGGAGCAATTAGGGATAGGCAATGAATGTTGGCCAGCCAGTGACCCGTACATCATATGAATAAATAAAGAAAAAACCTTCAAGTCAATTCCCCACCAGTGGTGCATTCTGACAGGTAAGACATTGGCTTCATTGTTGAGCAAAATACTGCAGCTGTTGGAAATCTGAAACAAATAAAAAAATGCTGGAGAAACTCAGTAGATCTGGCAGCATCTATCTTCAGAACAGTTCTGAAGAGGATTCATACAGGACTGAAAACCTTAACTGTGTTTCTCCACAGATGCAACCAAACTTGCTGAATTTCTCCAGCATTTTCTGCATTTTTTCTGTAATGATTTGGAATGTGAAAGTACCTATACCTACAGACTTGTTGGGCTGAATGGTCTGTTTCTACACTGTAGGGATTCTATGAGATGATCACAAATTTGAGAAAAAGGATAAAAGTGAAAGACAGTGCTGCTTTCAGCAGCAGATGAGCTGAAGGTTGGGTAAATACAGATACATGAGGAACATGATGAATCTTGAGATTAGAGATAGCAGTTTGGATAGTCTGGATAGTTGACATAAGTAGAGAAGATGTGTTGGGTAGGCTACAGGTTATTAAGGTGGACAAATTCCCCAGGACCGGATGGGATCTATCCCAGATTGCTGACGGAAGTGAGAGAAGAAATAGCAGGAGTCCTGAATGATATCTGTGTGACATCTTTAAACACAGGTGAGGTGCCGGAGGACTGGAAGGTTGCTCATATTGTCCTCCTGTACAAGACGAGGAGTAGGGATATTCTGGATAACTACAGACCAGTGAGCCTGATGTCAGTGTCAGGAAAGTTGCTGGAGAGGGTACTGAGGGATAGGATCTATTTATATTTAGAAAAGAATGGGCTTATCAGTGATAGACAACATGGTTTTGTGCGGGGGAGATCATGTCTTACCAACTTAGTAGAGTTATTTGAGGAAATGACCAAGTTGATAGATGAAGGAAGGGCTGTTGATGTCAGACACATGGACTTTAGTAAGGCGTTTGATAAGGTTCCCCATGGTAAACTAATAGAGAAAGTGAAGTCACATGGTGTGCAGGGTGTTCTAGCTAGGTGGATAAAGAACTGGTTGAGCAACAGGAGACAGAGAGTAGTAGTTGAAGGGAGTTTCTCGAAGTGGAGAAAGGTGACCAGTGGTGTTTCACAGGGGTCAGTGTTGGGGCCACTGTTGTTTGTGATCTGGAAGAGGGCACTATTGGTATGATCAGCAAATTTATGACATGAAGATTGGCAGAATAGCATAAAGCATAAGGGACTGTCAAAGAATATAGGATAATATAGATAGACTGGAGAGTTGGGCGGAGAAGTGGCAGGTGGAGTTCAATCCTTGCAAACGCCAATTGATGCATTAAGCAAGACTAATTCTAGAATGAATTATACAGTGAACGGAAGAGCCTTGGGAAAAGTTGATGAGCACAGAAATCTGGGAGTGCAGATCATTGTACCCTGAAGGTTGCTGCACAGGTGGATAGAGTGATCAAGAAGGCTTATGGTATGCTTGCCTTCATCGGACGGGATATTGAGTATAAGAGCTGGCAAGTCATATTAAAATTGTACACAACGTTGGTTCAGCCGCATTTAGAACACTGTGTACAGTTCTGCTCGCCACATTACCAAAAGGATGTGAACACTTTGGAGAGGGTGCAGAGAAGGTTTACGAAGATGTTGCCTGGTATGGAAGAGAGGTTGAGTAGGTTAGGTTTATTTTCACTTGAAAAAAGGAGATTGAAGGGGGACCTGATTGAGGTTTATAACATCATGAAGGGTATAGACAGGATAGATAGACATAAGCTTTTTCCCAGGACGAAGGATTCAATAATGAGAGGTCACGCTTTCAAGGTGAGAGGTGAAACGTTTAAGGGGGATACACGTGCCAAATACGTTACACAGAGAGTGGTAGGTGCCCGGAGCACACTGCCAGCAGAGGTAGTAGAGGCAGGCGTGGTTGATTCTTTTAAGATGTGCCTGGACAGATGCATGAGTATATGGGGAGCAGAGGGATACAGATGCTTAGGTTTAGACAGTAGATTTGGATCGGCTCAGGCTGAAGGTCCTGTTCCTGGGCTGTAAATTTTCTTTGTTCTTTGTTTTTTTTTGGTAAAGTATTGTGTTGTGTGATTTTTGTATGTTTCACATATTAAATAAAATTGTCACATTCTCTCCAACAAATTGCTTCAAGTAATGTTTCTTTTGCCATATTATTTCCTTTGCAAATGAGGCTGGTCAACTTACAATTGCTTTTGAGTCACAGTTTCCACATCACAGCCGATACATACTTAAACCACAAAGTCTTTCACACTTCTGAAAACTCACATTTGCTTTGAGTGTCAACAGATATTTTGCAAACCACAGGCAAACATCTTGTCATCTTTTGCCCTGAACTTACGACATTACAATTCTGAGTTTTGATTGAAGTAATAAGATAATTATTGCTTCATCTGTTTTACAAAAGTAATTAAAGGAGAGCAACATTTTAAGGGAAAGTATTTTTAATTTACTCTCAGCATATTGTAAAGAAAACCAAAGTCCAGCAACCTTAATGGAGAACAGTTCAATTCATTATATAACCTGTTGTAGATGTCTCAAACTGAAGACATTAAGGTTGGTTTGAGTGATCTTGTCAGTCATTAATAGGATGCAGCATTAAAATACTGTTTTGTTGCCATGATCGAGCTGGCTTCATGTTAAAAAGGGAGAACAGCTAACCTGCTTTAGATGATAGGCCTCTTTAAATATGCAAATCAGGGACCTATCACCAACATGGAAAATGTATGTCAGACCAGTAGAGCTACGTGACATCAAGATATCACTAATCCAGTTGTTTCTGGCATAACCAGGGACAATGGCTCGATTGCCCTTCTCAAGGTGGTGCCTGTTGGGACATACAAGAAGTAGGGTCAAGAATATGGCGCTGGAAAATCACAGCTGGTCAGGCAGCATCCAAGAAGCAGGAGAGTCGATGTTTCAGGCAAATGCCCTTCATGAGGCATGAGACTGTGACCGAGGGGATGGGAAGATAAATGGGAGGGGGGTGGGGCTGGAGGGAAGGTAGCTGAGAGTACAATAGGTAGATAAAGGTGGGGGTGAAGGTGATAGGTCAGAGGTGAGGGTGGAGCAAATAAGTGGGAAAGAAGATAGACAGGTAGGACAGGTCATGAAGCTGGAGCTGAGTTGGAAGGTTGGATCTGGGATAAGGTGGAGGGAGGGGAAACGAGGAACCTGGTAAAATTCACATTGATGCCATGGGGTTGGAGGGTCTCGAGGCAGAAGATGAGGCATTCTTCTTTGCCTGGAGGAAGAACACTTCATCTCCTACCTCGGGACCCTCCAACCCCAGTTACTAGCCTTAGTAACCCTGCAGCCAAATCTTTTTAATTGCCATCATATTGCATTGCTTTGCAACTGATTATTTATTGATGAGTCTACCTTATTGCAAATGTCCCATGCATTCAGATAAATTATACATTTACATTATACATGAGAGTGAAAGGCAAGATTAGCAGGAATAGGCAACCCAGGATGACAAGAGATATTGAGGCTTTGACCAGAAAAAAGAAGGAGGCATAGCTCAGGTACAGACAACTGGGATCAAGGGAGTCTCTGGAGGTATATAGGGGATATAGGCGTTTACTGAAGAAGGAAATCAGGATGGCGAAAAGGAGACACAAGATAGCTTTGGCTGTGAAGATTAGGGTGAATCCAAAGAGGTTTTTTAAGTATATTAAAGGAAAAAGAATAACTAGAGACAGAATAGGACCCCTTAAGAACTAAAGTGAACATGTATGTGTAGAACCACAGGAGATGGGTAAGGTCCTCAATGAATATTTCTCCTCTGTGTTTACCGTGGGGAAAAACATGAAGACTTGGAAACTTGGGGAAGTTAGTGGTGATATCTTGGGAACAATCTATATCACAGTAGAGGCAGTGTTGGACATGTTAGAATGTATGAAGGTGGATAAATCTCCTGGTCCTGACTAGGAAAATCCAACAACACTGCAAGAGACTAGAGAAAAAAATTTCACGGGCCCTGGCTGATATTAGCCATGGCCATGATTGTTAGCCATGGGTGAGGTCCCGGAAGACTGGAGAGTAGCAAATGTGCCCTTATTTAAGAGGGGCCGCAAGGAAAACCCCTTTATTTGGTTGATAGTTCAAAGAAACTGGGAACTATTGACCAGTATGTCTAACATATGTGGTAGGTAAGTTACTTGAGAAGATTCTCAGAGATGAGTATTTTGGAAAGACAGGATTTGATTAGGAGTAGTCAGCGTGGTTTTGTGTGTGGGAGATTATGCCTCACAAATTTGTTACAATTCTTTGATGAAGTGACCAGAAAGGTTGACCAGGGCAGGGCAGTAGACGTAGTCTATATGGATTTCTGTTAGGCCTTTGATAAGGTTCCACATGGTAGGCTGCTCTGGAAGGTTACATTGCATGGAATCCAGGGAGAGCTGGCAAAATGGATACATAATTGGCTTGACGGTAGGAAGCAGAGGGTAATAGTGGAAGGATGCTTGACAGACTGGAGGCCAGTGATTAGTGGTGTACCTCAGGGGTCACTGCTGGGCCTATTGTTGTTTGTTATCTATATGAGTGATTTGGATGCGAATGTGTAAAGCATGATTAGTAAATTTGCAGGTGACATTAAAATAGGCGATGTCATGAACAGTGAGGAAGGTTATCAGAAATTTCAGCAGAAACTTGATTAGCCAGGGAAGTGGACTGAGAAATGGTAAATGGAATTTAGTATCAATAAGTGTGAGGTCTTGCATTTTGGAAAGGCAAATCAAGGTGGGAATTTCATAGTGAATGGTAGAGCCTTAAGGAGTGTGGTGGACCAGAGGGACCTTGGGGTTCAGGTGCATGGTTCTCTGAAAGTTGAGTCACAGGTAGACAGGGCAGTGAAGAAGGCTTTTGGCACACTGGCCTTCATCAGTCAGGGCATTGAGTATAGAAGTTGGAAAATCATATTGCAGTTGTACAGGACTGTGGTGAGGCTGCACTTGGAGTATTATGTTCAGCTTTGGTCACCTTGTCATAGAAAGGATGCTATTAAACTGGAAAGAGTGAAGAAGAAATTTACAAGGATATTGCCAAGGCTCAAGGGACTGAGTTACAGAGAGAGGTTGGACAATCTAGGACATTTTTCTTTGGAGCACAGGAGACTGAGGGGGATTTAACAGAAATGCACAAGATCATGAGAAGCATTGATAGGGTGAATGTGCTCGGTCTTCTTCCCAGTGTTGGAGGATCAAGGACTAGAAGGTATCAGTATAGGTTTAGAGGGGAAAGAATAAAAGGAAACCTGATGGGCAACTTTTTCACACAGAGTGTGGTACACATATGGAATGAGCTGCTAGCGGAAGTGGTTGAGGTGGGTTCGTGAACAACATTTAAAAGGCATTTGGACAAATACATGGCTAGGAAAGGTTTAGAAGAATATGGGTCAAATGCAGGGAAATGGGGTTAGCATGGATGGACATTTTGGTCGACATAGAGCAGTTTGAGATAAAAGGTATGTATCTGTGCTGTAGGACTCTGTGACTGTATGACTCCATCTTCCTTACTACTAATATTAAATTAACAGAACTAATTCTCCCACTCCCTGACTTCTTAAACAGTGGGGTTACATTTGCTACTTTTCAGTCTGCAGAAATCATTCCAAAATCTGTTTAGAGAGTAGAGAAGATTCAACAGTGAGGAATGACGAGAAGGTTATGTGGAGGTAGTAAAGAATGCAGTGGGAAAACATTCAGAAGAGGAGAGGAAGTTGTGAAAAATCAAGGTGAGACATGTAAAGAGGTAGAAGGCATTTGCTTCTTAACTTTTTCTCTGAAGCAAAAGCTGCTTCATTTCGGAATCCTGGACAAAGAAAAGCCCTTTTGAAGGATCTCGTTAAGAAAATTTATGCCAAGGAAGATCCTGTTGCTTTCACACTGGAAGTCCTCTGATTGGCCACCAGCTGAGAGCCCACTTGTCATCTTTAATTCGAAATCCATCTCACAGACGGACCATTCATTGGTCACTCGGGGGACAATCAGAGTGAGTGACTCTTTCCTATACATTGCTAGCTCCTGACCCCCATTTGAGATTGAAGGAGGGCTTCAGAAGCCCACAGGGAAAATCCTGTTGGAACATTCTTAGTGCGTTACATCTTTTTTGGTAAAACTACCTTGACCAGTGTGGGTGAAAATTCAGCCTTCAGAAAATTTGGACAAAGTCACTTTTAAATTCAATTTTCAAATAGCAATCTGTGCATCACAAACTCTCAGTTTTGTCAGGCCCTATCCTTTGAATGCTAAAGGTTATTGTACATTTGTTGCTTGGAAATTGTAATCTGGACTTCAAAATGCTTATTGACAATATGTATTCAAAAATTGCCACTTTATTTATTCATTGGATGTGAGTCTAGCTGGTTGGACCAGCAATTACTGTCCATCCCTAATTGCCCACAGGGCAGTTGAGAGCCAACCACATTGCTGTGGGTCTGGAGTCACATGTAGGCCAAAGCAGGTGAGGATAGCAGATCTCCTTCTGTAAAGGATAGTAGTGAGCTAGATGGATTTTTCCAACAATCAGTAATCGATTCATGGTCATCATTAGACACTTAATTCCAGATATTTGTCTTGAATGCAAATTCCACTGTCTGCCATGGCAGGATTCAAACCCAGGTCCCCTGAATGTTATCTGAGTCCAGTGATAATATCACTAGGCCATTGCCTGTCATAAACCATAAAACTGGACTTGATAAGCAGCACAAACTAATAGCACTTTCAGTATTCACTCTAATATTAATGAACAATCCTGTTTCCTTTAGTTATGGAAGAAATAGTATATCATACTTCTATATTACACAGAAACTGAAATGTTTGTACCAACTAATCCATGCTATTGAGGGCTGAAGTGAACTGATTCTGTAGGACTTCATCCCAATTGTTTTGTAAAACAATAGGCTGTTCGTTTCTCACCTATCACACCGGATGCCATCCTCACATGTACATGCTAATTCTTGCCAACCAATGCCTCGAAACTCTCCAAATGGCCTCTTGTAACCTCTATGCAAACTCATGCCCCCGAACATCCAAATTTTACCTCACAGCCTCCACCTCAAACTATGCCCTCCTGCCCATACCCAATGGCTTTGTATATCCTCCATATCAATTCCTTCCCCTCATCAACCCACAATAGTTCTCATACCCTCGATGCCAACACATGCTCGCCAATCCCCACTATTTACCTTAACTGATCTGGTTCTTTTTGTTTGTAGCTCCTCCTGTTTTAGCACTGGGTCAGGTTCCTCCAACTCTGCCTTGGATATGGGCGGCATGTAACACACAGTAGCTCGCTTGTTGTGCCCAAAGCATCTCAGAAGAAATTCTCTTCTTCGGGCGGCAAAGCTACCAAGGTGGCCACATCCACCATGTCCATTACAGATTCTGAGGCATCTTCAATGTTTGATGGAGAGGGAAACCCCGCAGGTTCCGGAACATTTAGAAAGGTTGTCGAGGAGCCAGGCATGTTTTTTTCTCCTCCACTGTTTGTGAGTTTGCAGCTTTCATATTGTCCACATCTTGTTCAGGACCATCACACCTACCCAAACTTTGTACGTCGCTGGAGCTGACCTCACATCAACCATGCCATTTACCCATCAGGGCCATTCCCGTGGTTTCTGCACCAAACTTCATCCCCTGAAGTAAACTGTCTCTATTACTTAGTGGTGTCTGGTGTTTGGCAGATGCTGTTTCACTCTTACTCTCCCCATGTCCGAGAAGATCAGACTTAACTTGGTGCAGTGTCTTCTCCCCATTAGCAACCCTGCTGGAGCTATCTCTGTGTAGTCGGTTCTGATAGAACGCAATAGTTCTGTTCTCGTGCGATTTCGCATTATAAGAAAGTCACGCAATAGCCATACCATTTAAACTAATGGGGCCAGAATCGTGTTACAGCCAATACAGGTAAGGAAAGTTCACATTCTGCAAATAATGGTTTAAATTCTTCAATCGCGATAAAGCCAATTCGTGTTGAAGGAACTCCCGTTATAGCAGAACCAACTGTTGCATGAGGGGTGGCCCTATAATCATGGAGGAAGTGGGAGAGTTTGGTATCATGAAGGTGTAGGCTGTTTCTTTAAGCCTACCTTCAAAGTTTGGACTGCTGTTTCTGCCAGACCATTGGATGGTGGATGGTGTGGAGTTGTCCTTACATGTTGAATATCATTCAATGTTAGGAAATACTCAAATTCCCTATGGGTAAACAATGGCCCATTGTCTTTGATCAACACTTCTGGGAATCCATGTATTGCAACAGAGGCACACAATTTATCTATCATCATTCCTGTGTTTGATGAATGAACTCAATGTATGGCCAGCCACTTTGATTGATCATCTACAATGGCAAAGAATATTGAGCCCATGAAAAGACCTGCAGAGTTGACATGTTACCTGCTCGACCATTCCCATGAATGTAGGGGCACTGCTGGTGATAGTGTTTGTCCATGTTGACACTCTAGGCACTGCCCCAACAATGTGGCTATGTGTGCATCCAATCCTTCTTGCCAACATCTTTATTTTGGATAATCCTGGTGAAGTTCACAAGTATCTGGCAGTGGCCTTTGCTCAAGACAATCACTTTTGTTCCCAATAGTAAATATGCCGTCCTCTGCTGCGATGTGGTCTCTCCTGGTCCAAAAAGGTTTCAATTCTGTTTGCAATGGCCCTTTGGTTTCCCCCATCACCACCAGCTCTTTTCAGTTTTGCCAGGATCAGATCTTCCTACGTCCAAGGTCTGATACTATCAGCTAGGACTGGAATATTTAAAACCATTACAGATGGTGGTATATATACACTGGTGGTGTATATTCCAATGGGAAGTAGCTCAATTAGCTGCTTGACCTTGCAGCCGGTGTTCCAAATTATAATTGTACACACTTAGTATTACAGTCCACTGCTGAAATTGGCCTGAAACTATAGGCAGCACTGCCTTGTCCTCTTTAAGTTGACCTAGCAAGGGCTTGTGGTCTGTTATTATTACAAATTTTCATCCGTAAAGGTATTGGTGAAACTTCCTGTCTCCAAATAAGACCACCAAACCTTCCTACTCGAGCTGGGTGAATTTGGGCTCTGCATTAGCCAAAGTCCTGGATACATATGTTGTTGGGCGTTCCTCTCCATTGGGCCACCTATGAGCTAATATTACCCCGATGCCATATGGGGAGGCATTGTATGTCAGTACCAGATCTTGCTTGGGATCATAGTGTGCCAAAACCTTAGAGGATGAGATCTGTTTCTTCACTTCTCTGAAAGTTATGGCTTGGCTATGCGATCATTTCTAAGGTTGACACTTTTTTAAGAGTTGAGTCAAAGGTGCCAGGATGGAGGCCAGGTTATCATAGTGATTGGAACCAGGTGGATCTTGTCGACTACGAGAGCCTTGATTGGGGTTGTTATCCTAGGCCAATCAGGAAAGTCCTAGCTGAGCAATCTAACAGGTGATTCACACCCGACATTGGTGCTGGGGAAAATAAACATCACCGTTGTTTGGTGGTAGTGTGGGGGCATTTAATAATAAAAAACAATATATATATTATATAAAACCAGGGGATTTAGAATCTCCTGACTATATGTGTATATATATATATATATATATATATATAAAACAGGAGATTTAGAATCTCCTCAGTTCAGATGACTGCCTCAGAACTGGCTGGCCACAGCCAATGTGCCGTGCACTAGTAAATAAAAGATGACTTGTTGATGGAATACCGGCCTCTGTGTAGTTATGTCAGTTATGCATGAACTTTCCATAATAATTCACCAGCTCAAGCAAAAGGCTAAGCTCTGGTACAAGTGTGGGAGCCAGGAACCTTTGATCTCCCTCACTTTATCGTCCAACAGGTGTAACCCAGTCTTGTCAACTCTGTAGCCCGCACAGGTCACTTGGAATGCTTGGACTACAGTTTTTTTCCTTCAAAGGCATAAGTTCGCCTGGGAGAAATATCTAAGGACCGTACCCAAGCTCTCCTTATTAGGCTTCCCTGTTATTATAACATCTTCCAGAAAATATGTTCAATAATGAGAGGTCGCACTTTCAAGGTGAGAGGTGAAAAGTTTAAGAGGGATACATGCAACAAGTACTTTACACAGAGGGTGGTGGGTGTCTGGAACTTGTTGCCAGCAGAGATGGAAGAGGCAAGCTTGGTAGATTCACTTAAGATGCATCTGGACAGATGCATGAGTAGGTGGGCAACAGAGGGATTCAGATGCTTAGGAATTGGGCAACAGGTTTAGACAGTAGATTTGGAGCCGCTCTGCTTGGAGGGCTGAAGGGTCTGTTCATGGGCTGAAAATTTTCTTTGTTTCGCATTGTTCTAAGATTAGCTTAGATTCCCTACAGTGTGGAAACAGGCCATTTGGTCCAACAAGCCCTGCCGACACTCCGAAGAGTAACCCTCCCAGATCCATTTCCATACATTTACTTCTGACTAATGCACCTAACACCATGGACAACTTAGCATGACCAATTCACCTGACATGCACATCTTTGGAGTGTGGGAGGAAACCGGACCACTTGGAGGATGCCCACGCAGAGACAGGGAGAATGTGCAAACTCCATATAGACAGTCGCCGGTGGTAGTAATCAAACCCAGGTCCCTGGCGTTGTGAGGTAGCAGTGCTAACCACTGAGCTACTACGCCGCCCCATGAGCCACCGTGCTGCCCTCGGGTAGACCTTGTAAAATGTTCTCCATTGTCCATTGAAAAATTGCACAGGCAGTCAATACCTCAAATGGCAGTCTCGTATATTGTTACAACCCAAATTTGTAGTGGTTCAAGAATAACTCCAGGTTATTGCTGAGTTCACTGATCTTACCTTTAGCAGCAGTGGAGCACTGCATCTGATCTGTTTGTGTGGCACAATACAGTGGGCAGCAGTCAACTCTGATTCAGAAACTTGTAAATTCAAGTCCCAGTCCAGCATCTTGAACATGTATAATTCAGACCAGGATAGGAAAGATTTCTGGCTGTAACAGCTGCTCCTTTTTTGAGGTATTTTAGGTGTTGGAGGTGATTTCCTCAAATTCCAAGAGCAGCAATTACTGTTTTATATGCTGTTGCATTGTTTTGGAACTTTGGAAAAAAAAGTCAAAACAACAGCAGTTTTAAACGGGAGAAGAATAGAAAAGGAAGCACATGGTGAGGACAGTGCAGGACAGAGAGAGAGAAAAAGAAACTGACACTGCCTTTACTGTTTGAATCATGTATCGCTGAACATTGGAGTGTGTCTGTGAAAATTAACGAACAGTGAACTTCACAACTGATCTTGGAGGAACTCTTGGGTGAAGTTCACAGCACAGAATCAGATAAGTGAATTGTTGTTTTAAGCATGGCCTGCAGAAAGCATGCAGTAGTGAGTAGAGTGGGTTCTTTCTTGATTATATGTTTTTGGAGATATGTCTCTTGATTAAACTTAAAATATAAACTATAAATATTAATTTAACCTGGGGCAGTGTTTGTAGAGGAATAAGACGGTATTATTTTCTGGGTCTGTAGATTTTGAAGGAGCAAAAATGGCCTTTAGTAGAGTGAAATGTACTTCTTGTCAGAGGTGGGAGTTTAAAGAGAGTTTAAGGGTTACTGCAGATTACATCTGCCATAAATGCTGTTGGTTGCGAATCTTATCAGATCGAATGGATTGGTTGGAGAGACAGTTAGAAGCAATGAGGAATTTGCAACAGCAACAGTATGTGATGGATGGCAGATATAGGAAGAGGGGGAAAGTCTCAGATACAGTCACATGGATGAGTTAACTCCAGGAAAGGTAAGAGAGGTAGGCAGCTAGTGCAGGAGTGTTTTGTGGCTATACCCATTTCAAACAGGTATGCTGTTTTGGAAAATGTAGGGGGTGATGGATTCTCAGGGGAACGTAGCACAAACAGCCAGGTTTTTGGTGTTGAGACTGGCTCATTAGGGGTACATTAGGTTCCAAGCGATGAATTGTGTTAGGGGATTTTCTAGTCCGAGGTACAGACAGACGTTTCTGTGGCCAGCAGTGAAAAATCAGAATGGTGTGTTGTGCTTTCCTGGTGCTAGGATGAAGGATATCTCGGAGAGGGTGCAAAATGTTCTCACGGGGGAGAGGGGCCAGCAAGAGGTCATTGTCCACATTGGAACCAATGACATAGGAAGGGAAAAGGTTGAGATTCTGAAGGGAGATTACAGAGAGTTAGGCAGGAATTTAAAAAGGAGGTCCTTGAGAGTAGTAATATCTGGACTACTCCCAGTGCTACGAGCTAGTCAGGGCAGGAATACAAGGATAGAGCAGATGAATGTATGGCTGAGGAGCTGGTGTATGGGAGAAGGATTCACAGTTTTTGATTGTTGGAATCTCTTTTGGGGTAGAAGTGACCTAAACAAGAAGGACGAATTGCACCTAAATTGGAAGGGGACTAATATACTGGCAGGGAAATTTGCTAGAACTGATCAGGCGGATTTAAACTAGTAAGAGGTCAATCTGAGACTGATATAGTTGAGAACAGAAGCGAGTCAAACAGTCATGGCAGGCTGAGAGAGGGTAGGACTAATAAATTAAACTGCATTTATTTCAATGCAAGGAGCCTAACAGGGAAGGCAGATGAATCCAGGGCATGGTTAGGAACTTGGGACTGGGATATCATAGCAATTACAGAAACATAGCTCAGGGATGGGCGGGACTGGCAGCTTAATGTTCCGGGATACAAATGCTACAGGAAGGATAGAAACGGAGGCAATAGAGGAGGGGAAGTGGTGTTTTTGATAAGGGATAGCATTACAGCTGTGCTGAGGGAGGATATTCCCAGAAATACATCCAGGGAAGTTATTTGGTTGGAACTGAGAAATAAAAAAGGGATGGTCACCTTATTGGAATTGTATTACAGACCCCTAATAGTCAGAGGGAAATTGAGAATCAAACTTGTAAGGAGGTCTCAGCTATCTGTAAGAATAATAGGGTGATTATGGTAGGGGATTTTAACTTTCCAAATATAGACTAGGACTGCCATAGTGTTAAGGGTTTAGATGGAGAGGAATTTGTTAAGTGCGTACAAGACAATTTTCTAATTCAGTATGTGGATGTACCTACTAGAGAAGGTGCAAAACTTGACCTAATCTTGGGAAAAAAGGTAGGGCAGGTGACTGGGGTGTTAGTGGGGCCAGCGACCATAATTCTATTAGATTTAAAATAGTGATGGGAAAGGATAGACCAGATTGAAAAGTTGAAGTTCTAAATTGGAGAAAGGCCAATTTTGACGGTATTAGGCAAGAACTTTCAAAAGCTGAGTGGGGCAGATGTCCGCCGATAAAGGGACGGCTGGAAAATGGGAAGCCTTCAGAAATGAGATAATGAGAATCCAGAGAAAGTATATTCCTGTCAGGGTGAAAGGAAAGGCTGGTAGGTATAGGGAATGCTGGATGACTAAAGAAATTGAGGGTTTGGGTAAGAAAAAGAAGGAAGCATACATAAGGTATAGACAGGATAGATCGAGTGAATCCTTAGAAGAGTATAAAGGCAGTAGGAGTATACTTAAGAGGGAAATCAGGAGGGCAAAAACGGGGACATGAGATAGCTTTGGCCAATAGAATTAAGGAGAATCCAAAGGGTTTTTACAAATACATTAAGGACAAAAGGGTAACTAGGGAGAGAATAGGGCTCCTCAAAGATCAGCAAGACGGCCTTTGTGTGGAGCCACAGAAAATGGGGGAGATACTAAGTGAGTATTTTGTGTCAGTATTCACTGTGGAAAAGGACATGGAAGATATAGAATGTAGGGAAATAGATGGTGACACCTTGCAAAATGTCCATATTACAGAGGAGGAAGTGCTGGAAGTCTTGAAATGGGTAAAGGTGGATAAATCCCCAGGACCTGATCAGGTGTATCCGAGAAATCTGTGGGAAGCTAGAGAAGTGATTGCTGGGCCTCTTGCTGAGATATTTGTATCATCAATAGTCACAGTTGAGGTGCCGGAAGACTGGAGATTGGCTAACATGGTACCACTGTTTAAGAAGGATGGTATGGACAAGCCAGGGAACTATAGACCAGTGAGCCTGAAGTCGGTGGTGGGCAAGTTGTTGGAGGGAATCCTAAGGAACAGGATGTACATGTATTTGGAAAGGCAAGGACTGATTAGTGATAGTCAACATGGCTTTGCGTGTGGGAGATCATGTCTCACAAACTTGATTGAGTTTTTTGACGAAGTAACAAAGAGGATTGATGAGGGCAGAGCAGTAGATGTGACCCATATGGACTTCAGTAAGGCGTTCAACAAGGATCCCCATGGATCCTTGTTGAAGGTTATATCTCATGGAATACAGAACTGGCTCAAATGTAGAAGACAGAGGGTGGTGGAGGAGGGTTGTTTTTCAGACTGGAGGCCTGTGACTAGTGGAGTGCCACAAGGATCGGTGCTGGGTCCTCTACTTTTTGTCATTTACATAAATGATTTGGATGTGAGCATAAGAGGTACAGTTAGTAAGTTTGCAGATGACAGGGGTAGTGGACAGCAAAGAGGGTTAGAGCAGAAAATGTGTTGCTGGAAAAGCGCAGAAGATCAGGCAGCATCCAAGGAGCAGGAGAATCGACGTTTCGGGCATGAGCCCTTCTTCAGGAATGACTTTCCTCATTCCTGAAGAAGGGCTCATGCCCGAAACATTGATTCGTCTGCTCCTTGGATTCTGCCTATTCTGCTGCGCTTTTCCAGCAACACATTTTCAGCTCTGAACTCCAGCATCTGCAGTCCTCACTTTCTCCCAGCGAAGAGGGTTACATCAGATTACAACAGGATCTGGACTAGATGGGCCAATGGGCTGAGAAGTGGCAGATGGAGTTTAATTCAGATAAATGTGAGGTGCTGCATTTTGGGAAAGCAAATCTTAGCAGGACTTATACACTGAATGGTAAGGTCCTAGGGAGTGTTGCTGAACAAAGAGACCTTGGAGTGCAGGTTCATAGCTCCTTGAAAGTGGAGTCCAAGGTAGATAGGATAGTAAAGAAGGCGATTGGTATGTTTTTTTTTATTGGTCAGAGTATTGAGTACAGGAGTTGGGAGGTCATGTTGCAGCTGTACAGGATATTGGTTAAGCCACTGTTGGAATATTGTGTGCAATTCTGGTCTCCTTCCTATTGGAAAGATGTTGTGAAACTTGAAAGGGTTCAGAAAAGATTTACAAGGATGTTGCCAGGGTTGGAGGATTTGAGCTATCGGGAGAGACTGAACAGGCTGGGGCTGTTTTCCCTGGACCGTCGGAGGCTGAGGAGTGGCCTTATAGAGGTTTACAAAATTATGAGAGGCATGGATATGGTAAATAGGCAAAGTCTTTTCCCTGGGGTGGGAGAGTCCAGAAATAGAGGGCATAGGTTTAGGGTGAGAGGGGAAAGATATAAAAGAGACCTAAGGGGCAACCTTTTCACACAGAGGGTGGTACATGTATGGAATGAGCTGCCAGAGGAAGTGGTGGAGGCTGGTACAATTAAACATTTAAGAGGCATTTGGATGGGTATATGAATAGGAAGGGTTTGGAGGAATATGGGCCAGGTGCTAGCAGGTGGGACTAGATTGGGTTGGGATATCTGGTCGGCATGAATGGTTTGGACTGAAGGGTCTGTTTCCATGCTGTACATCTCTATGATTCTATGACTCTATTTATTGTAGCATACGTCTGGGAATCCTCATCTAACCACAATTGCAAGTACACATGGCTCATGTCCAGCTTTGTGACAGACGGCCCCCTTGCCAGCTTTGCAGATAAAAAAAAATTCTATGTGAGGGATTGGGTATTTATCCAGCTGCAGCAAACAGTCTTCCACTTGTTTAAAATCCCCACAAGGACGAACTGACCCCTGGGCTTCACTATCAATATGACCGGTGCTGCCCATTCCATAAACTGGACTGGTTTGATGATTCCCTCACTTTCCATTCTCCTGATTTCTGCCTCTGCTCTTGCCTGTAAGGCAAATGGCACTGGATGGGCCTTGCAAAATCATGGAATTGCTTCCTGGTCAACAAGCAAGATGGCCTTGGCTCCTTTGATAGTCCCTAGAATCTCCTGAAAAACATCCAGGTATTTAATTAGGACTTCACTATGGCAATTATTTTTTAATTGAAAAAATAGTGAGCCAATCTTGGTGAATCTTTCTCAACCAATTTCACCCAATCAAGTTTGAGCCCAAGCCTACAACCAGTGGTAACTGAACCAGCTGCTTCTCATAGATACCGGAACCAAAGTTGAACCCTTAATGTGTGAAGGTTCCCAGTATATGTTCTCAGTCTAGCTGATGTCTTGCACAATCTTCAGGCTTGGAGTCCAGAGTGAGTTTTGTTAAAGACTGGTTCTGTGACCACTGAAACGGCTGTACTGGTATCAATCTCCTTTAGAACTAGGTGATAATTTAACCAGATGTTTATTTTGGTTGATTATGATTTGAATGTTGCTGAGCAAATTAGTTGTTCCAAACCAGATGTAGGTGAACATTCCAAGGTTTGAACTGTTGGACTGGCAAGGGTGTTGATTTCCATTAGAATATCCTGCAACTCATTAGCTCCACTTGCTGCATTTTCCAATGACAAAGCCAGTTTGTCATTGCCTGTCATTGTACTGCCTGTTTGAAGCCGAGTTGGGCTAGAGCTAGTAGGTACTTTTGCACAGTTACATCATTAATCCCACACACCAAATGTTCTCTCAGCATTTCACTTAGGTTTAAACCAAAGTCACTAGTCATCTTAACCTAGTCAAAAATACCAATACGGATACCACTGGATGCTAAATAAAACCAGTAGTATCTCAGAATTAGAGGAGGCTTGGGATCATAATATTCCTTATCTAAACCCATCAACTCTTGAAAGCTTTAAGTACCTGGTACCTCAGAAAAAGTTAAGCTCCTAATAAACAAAAAAGCTGCAGGTCCACAAACTATCAGGAGAATTATCAATTGCTTTTCATCTGCCCCACCGTCATTAGCCTGAAAAAAAAACCACATTATTTCCACATACTGGACCCAGTCTACAGTGGCAGGATCAAGCTTCCCACATAATGGCATGTGCTGGAATTGTTTACCCTAATTCAAAGACGACTATTGCTAGCGAATTTCTTCAGGAGCATGCTTTCTCTTATCGCAATTGAAATGACTTCACAAAAGCCAGTATACTGTCAGCAAATACTCCCTTATTATAATGTGGAGAGTCCTTGACTCTGCTCGAGATCTCCAAGAGCCAGCTCTTAGAGTGAACAAAACCTCTGACATTCCTGTTTATGTCCGTCAGCTAGGGCTCCCTGATTGGACCAGATTAACAGCCCCAATCAGGGAATACATACTCTATGAGATCCACCTGTTTGACCTTATTACAACCACTGAAGTGTACATGGTTTTCCAGAAAGTATTTGATACAGTGACACACAACAGGCTTTTGCAGAAAATTAGAGGCTATTGAATAAATGGGTCAGTAGCAACATGGAAACAACTTAACCGTGCGATAGAAAAGAGAGAGTGGTGGTCAGTGGATTTTTTTTGTGCTGTAGGAAGGTTTGTGCTGTAGGGATCAGTATTGGGACCCTTACTTTTCCAGATATATATTAATGATCTAGATCTTGGTGTGCAGAGGACAATTTCAGAGTTTGCGGATGACATTAATCTTGGAAGAATTGTAAACTGAGGATAGTGTAGAGCTCCAAAAAAAGAGCACGGATGAGTTGATTCAGTGGCTGGATAGGCGACAAATGAAGTTCAGTGCAATGAAGTTGATGCAATGCATTTGCAGGAAGAGCATTGAAAGAGAACATAAAATATGGAGTACCACGCCAAAATGGGTGCTGGAGCAGAGAGTCCCAGGTGCATATGTGCACAGATTATTGAAGTTACATACTATTGAACACGTAATTTCAGACAAAATTTGGAAATGATTTCCACAGTAGAAGGAATTTAATACATGCAGTAACTTATATTTAATAGTGTGCTTGCAATGAAGGACAAGATTAGTTAAGCTCTTATACCATATAAGGTCGTGAAGGAGGTTTTACATTTTGATCCCAGTTGATTTCTAATGGAGAACTATAAAATATGGAATTCTGATTTTTGTGAAGAATTGTTAGTCCCCATGGAAAAAAAAAGTGATCATCTGTACTGGCTTTAAGAAAAACTATTTTAGAGAGATTTAACTACATGCAGAAAGCTATCTTCTCCTTCCTGTTTCACAAGGTTAATATTTTTAGCATTACAAATAAATGTAGTTATAGCAAGTTCTTACAGAATGATGTGATAGTCATGTGAAAGTCTTACGTGCAATAAGTCTTTGAGAAACATATCGTTTCTTTAACACATTGTTTCACAGCTTATAAGACCAGCGAGCAGTTAAAGGAAAGTAAAAGTAACACCACTTACACACAGTGTTATTTGTTTTCACACTCATAGGCTGAGATAGCAGTGTTTGACATTAGTAAATGCAGTAACTGTCTATACCTGCTAAATGTTAAGATTATAATGCAAAGAAACAACCCACTAGATCAACAACCCACTTTACACATTCAATGTCAGGGCATGGATGCTGCGGTCTATACAATCTACAAGATGCACTGAAACAACCAAGCGTCCAATGACAGCACCTTTCAAATGTTCACCTTTACTACCCAGAGAGCAAAGACAGTAGACACAGTCATAGGGTCAGAGAGATATACAGCAAAGAGATAGACCTAATGCTCTGACTCATCCATGCCGACCAGATATCCTAAATTAATCTAGTCCCATTGCCTTATCATCAAACATCTTTGTTACTTCCTCAAAAAAATTCAATTGCATGGGAATACAACCAACTGCAAGAACTCCTCCAAACCACACACCTTTCTGACTTGGAAATATATCACCATTCTTTCAGTGTTGCCGTGTCAAAATCCTGGAGCTTATTTCTAACAGTACTATGGGAGTCCCAACACAACAAGGACTGCAGCAGTTCAAGAAGGCAGCTCACCATCACCTTCTCAAGGGCACTTAGGTTACAAATATTGGCTTTCCACTGAAGCTCATATCCTATGACGAGCAGAAAAAGATCATAAAATGAAAAGAAGCACAAACAAGTTACAGTGCCATGTCCTTAGAAACACCAATAAAATTTTATTCCTGCTATAAACAAAGGAAGCATTAAAGCTTTGGAAGACACAAGAACATAAGTACTAGGAGCAGGAGTAGGCCACCTTGACCTTCGAGCCCACTTTGTCATTCAATAAGATCATGGCTGATATTTTTGTGGCCTGAGCTCTACTTACCCACCATCTCACTATAACCCTTAATTCCTTTACTGTTCAAAAAATTATCTATCTTAGCTTTGAAACCGTTTATTGAAGAAGCCTCAACTCCGTCACTGGGCAGGAAATTCCATTGATTCACAACTTTCTGGGTGAAGAAGTTCCCCCTCAATTCAGTCTTAAATCTGCTCCCCCTAATTTTGAGGCTGTGCTTTCTCATCCTAGTTTTATGCAGTAGTGGAAACATCCTCTCTACTTCTATCTTATCTATTACCTTCATAATTTTATATGTTTCTATAAGATCCCTCCTCATTCTTCTAAATTCCAATGAATATAGTCCCAGTCTACTCAGTTTCCCCTCAGAAGCCAACCCCGCAACTCTGGAATCAACCTAGTGAACCTCCTCATTCTTGCAAAAGCCCCACTCTTGCAAAAATTGCATAAACTTAGTGAAGCATGTTATCAGAGATTACATGATAACATGGAATTGCAGGCAGAAGGACACCATAACATTATGTTATTAGCTTTTCCTGTGTTGGTATCTACCAAGGGTTGAGGCAACTTGTTTTATATTGGCTTATGGGTATTATTTTGGCTTGCTAATTGAGCTGAGGGGCAGCATGGTGCAGTATATGGATGCAGGGGGCTGAGCAGGATGCTGTGGTCGCGGCATGTTGACTGCGGTCATGTCCAGCTAGGCTCAGTGCTGAGGGGCAGTTGGAACGTACTAAAATGATATATTAGGGTGGCTGTCAAAGCAGGAAATTTGAAAAAATTAAATTTACAGAACAGAGAAACAAAGACCATGAGTTGCCAAAGATTGATCTTGCATATCTGTCACAATTGTGATATGCCATAAATCTAAAAATATACCCTTCTTGCTTCACCTGAAACCACGTGATCTTCAGGAAGCAGTGAAAACAGATTAAAAAATCCAGGCTAGTTTGAGGGCATGAATATTGAGAAATGTTTTTCCAATACAAAACTGGGCCAAGAGATCACACTGACCCTGATAATTCTGTGCAGCAAAGTCTTTCTAAGAAGCAACTGCAGTTCCAGTTGGAATCCCTGCCAACTCTTTGTTGAAGGAATTTAGCAAATCACTATCTATTACATGAGTCAGACCTTGTTCCCAAGACAAATTATTCTCTGGAAAATGAGACATCTCCTAATGTCTATCCAGACCAAGTCTCATAAAATTTAATATTATGAACCCAGGCTATGTAATCATAATAATCCATCATCTGGAATACAATTGGCTCCCTTTGTTTCTTCAGATCACCTCTCTGCTTCCATCAGGTCTCATGTTAAGATGTTTCAGACTGGAAATTAATCATGTGGCCCTTGCCTGCATACTTTCCAAAACCTGATTATCACTCATCGTGTGAAGAGATTGAAATAGGACACAAATTCTAATTGTGACCTTTCCAAACTCTTGCATAGCATACTTAAATAGGACTTTAGGAGCTCAAGTTTAGATGTGTGCTACCACTGAGATGGGGCACACAGCAATTCCACTTCCAGCTCAGGCTGTACTACAATGTGCAGTGCTGCACTCTTAGGTTTTTGCTAGAATCCTCCCAACTGGTGCTATCAGAATATCTGCTCTTTTTTTAATCCCTGGGTTCTTCCCTTCTCTGGCTCCAGCCTCTGAAGGAGGGATGCCAGCAACGAGCATTGTGAAAGGGGGACACCAATGACCCAGTGCGAAGCAGCATCGGGGCCAAGGGGGGAGCATGGTGGCAGAAGCGCAGTGTGGAGTGTGGTGGTAGCCAGTGGTCAGAGCACATAGAGTCTCCCTGCATTGGTCTGCTGCATAGAGTCCTTATTAGAGTGGTGCTGGAAAAGCACAGCAGGTCAGGCAGCATCCGAGGAGCAGAAAAATCGATGTTTTGGACAAAAGCCCTTCATCAGGAGTGAGGCAGGGAGCCTCTGGGGTGGTGAGATAAATGGGAGGGGGGGTGGGGCTGGGGAGAAGGTAGCTAAGAGTGCAATAGGTGTATGGAGGTGGGGATGAAGGTGATAGATTGGAGAGGAGGGTGGAGCGGATAGGTGGGAAGGAAGATTGGCAGGTAGAACAGGTCATGGGGACGGTGCTGAGCAGGAAAGTTGGAACTGGGGTAAGGTAGGGGAAAGGGAAATAAGGAAACTAGTGAAGTCCACATTGATGCCCTGGGGTTGAAGTGTTCCGAGTTGGAAGTTGAGGTGTTCTTCCTCCAGGCATAGGGTGGTGAGGGAGTGGTGGTGGAGGAGGCCCAGGACTTGCATGTCCTTGGCAGAGTGGGAGGGGGAGTTGAAATGTTGGTCCATGGGGTGGTGGGGTTAACCAGGGGCCCAAAGGAGCCTTCCACATCCATCAAAGTTTCACCTGCACATTCACTAATGTCATTTATTGTACCTTCTTTAAAAACCGTAATTTCCCTTCCCATGTGGTTGAAGATGCCCTCCAACATATCTCATCCATGTCCCGCACCTCTGCCCTCAAACACCACCCATCAAACCGTAACAAGGACAGAACCCCCCTAGTCCTCACTTTCCACCCCACCAACCTACGCATAAGCTGCATCATCTGCCGACATTTCTGCCACCTCCAAATAGACCCCACTACCAGGGATATATTTCCTCCCCACCCCTATCCGCTTTTCGCAAAGACCGTTCCCTCTGTGACTACCTGGTCAGGTCCACGCCCCCCCCCCCCAACAACCCACCCTCCCCTCCTGACACCTTACCCTGCCACCGCAGGAATTGCAAAACCTGCGCCCACACCTCCCCACTCACCTCCATCCAAGGCCCCAAAGGAGCCTTCCACATCCATCAAAGTTTCACCTACACATCCACCAATATCATTTATTGTATCCGTTGCTCCCAATGCGGTCTCCTCTACATTGGGAAGACTGGACGCCTTCTCACAGAGCGCTTTAGGGAACATCTCTGGGACATCTGCATCAATCAACCACACCGCCCCGTGGCCCAACATTTTGACTCCCCCTCCCACTCTGCCAAGGACATGCAGGTCCTCGGCCACCTCCATTGCCACGCCCTCATCACCCAATGCCTGGAGGAAGAACGCCTCATCTTCTGCCTTGGAACACTTCAACCCCAGGGCATCAATGTGGACTTCACCAGTTTCCTCATTTCCCCTCCCCCCACCTTACCCCAGTTCCAACCTGCCAGTTCAGCACCATCCTCATGACCTGTCCTACCTGCCAATCTTCCTTCCCACCTATCTGCTCCACCCTCCTCTCCAACCTTTCACCTTTAACCCCACCTCCATCCACCTATTGCACTCTTAGCTAACTTCTCCCCAGCCCCAACCCCCTCCCATTTATCTTTCTACCCCGGAGGCTCCCTGCCTCATTCCTGATGAAGCGCTTTTGGCCCGAAACATCGATTTGCCTGCTCCTTGGATGCTGCCTGACCTGCTGTGCTTTTCCAGCACCACTGTAATCTTGACTCTGATCTCCAGCATCTGCAGTCCTCACTTTCGCCCTGCAGAGAGGCCTTGAAGAGAGTCTGTGATGTGTGCCTTTTTAACTTTGCTTCTTGTTTTTTTCTGACCTGTGGTTAGACTGTGTATTGCTGTAATGTAACTATTTTTCTTCATTCCTCTATTCTGTAACTTAGGATTATACCTAGATACTGCGTACCTATGATAGTGCCCATGTGTTAGTGTCATTGTCACACTGTAACGAATCAGTAACTGAGAAGCATGTACCCTAGGCACCTTTGTACCTCAGATGGCGCTGTAAGTGGCGACTTATGAACTTTTCTTTGTGCTCATCTGAGTATATGTCACAATAAAACTAATTCAGTAATTCAGTTTACACACTTAGATCCCACAATGTTCATCCAATGTATTCACTTGCCACTCAATTATCCCCATGTATTCAAATGCACGAGAGGCCCAGCATAAAGTTTATTCAAAAGGCCATGTATCTAATTTGCTTGCAATATAGGTAACCTACTGTTATTGAAAAGTCTCAGGAAGTACACAGCAGGTTGTGGTGTGTTCTTGGATTTGGCTTTAACCTCGCAGGAAGCACAGAGGAATAGTTGACCTGTGGGTGTAAGATTGCAAAAAATACGAGAGCTGCAGTTGCACTGTCCATGGGCCAATCCGGGGGTTCTGCTCGTATACACTGTCAGTCAAGGGTACCAGGACTGATAGGGACCTGTTAAGTCTCACATGGTATTGTACAGCAGACTGGGCTGGATCCTGCAGGATGGGGAAGGTTACAGCTACTCTGCATCTTCAAAGAAGGAGCAACAGCAGCAAAGGGAGGAAGGAACATCTTGTTCTGAGGGCACCTGTATCCATTAACAGGGGTTGGGGCGGTCAAAACGGGATAGTCTAAGTCTCTGCAGCCACCAAGCACAACAATTCTGAACTGGGAGAAATGGAAATGGGAGGAACAGGTCTATCAAGCTTTGGAATTTAGTCCATGTGGGATAAACTTTGAACAGTAATTTAAACAGTAAGTCATTTTAACAGCTTTAAACACTCAACTGAATACTCAACCGCAGCAAGAAATACATTTTTTCCTTCCCTCTCACTCCTCCCTATTACTGATGGATGCAACTGATCTAGCGGTAGTGGGTTTCCCTCGCTGATTCAGGGTGACTGGGGCTGGGAGGAGAGGGTTTCCCTCACTGATTCAGGGTGACTGGGGCTGGGAGTAGAGGGTTTCCCTCACTGATTCAGGGTGACTGGGCGGGGGATAGAAGGTCTCCCTCGCTGATTCAGGGTGACTGAAGCTGGTGATAGAGTGTTTCCCTCGCTGATTCAGGGTGACTGGAGCTGGCGGTAGGGGGTTTCCCTCGCACATTCAGGGTGACTGGGGTTGGGGTAAAGGGTTTCCCTCACTGATTCAGGGTGACTGATGCGGGTGATAGAGTGTTTCCCTCACTGATTCAGGGTGACTGGGGCTGGCGAGAGAAGGTTTCCCTCGCTGATTCACGGTGACTGGGCCTGGGAGTAGAGGGTTTCCCTCACTGATTCAGGGTGACTGGGCTGGAGGATAGAGTGTTTCCCTCGCTGATTCAGGGTGACTGGAGCTGGGGTTAGAGGATTTCCCTCGCTGATTCAGGGTGACTGGGCCGGAGGATAGAGTGTTTCCCTCGCTGATTCAGGGTGACTGGTGCTGGAGATAGAGGGTTCCCCCCGCTGATTCAGGGTGACTGGGGTTTGGGTACAGGGTTTCTCTCACTGATTCATGGTGACAGGGCCTGAGGGTAGAGGTGTCCCTCGCTAATTCAGGGTGACTGGGGCTGGGGATAGAGGGTTTCCCTCACTGATTAAGGGTGACAGGGCCTGTGGGTAGAGAGTCTCCCTCACTGATTCAGGATGACTGGGGCTCGGGGTAGAGTGTTTCCCTCGCTGATTCAGGGTGACTGAGCCTGGGGATTAGAAGCTTTCCCTCACTGATTCAGGGTGACTGGGGCTGGGATTAGAGGGTTTCCCTCACTGTTTCAGGGTGACTGGGGCTGATGATAGAGTGTTTCCCTCGCTGATTCAGGGTGACTGAGCCTGGGGATTAGAAGCTTTCCCTCACTGATTCAGGGTGACTGGGGCTGGGATTAGAGGGTTTCCCTCACTGATTCAGGGTGACTGGGGCTGATGATAGAGTGTTTCCCTCGCTGATTCAGGGGACCTGGGCTGGTGATAAAGGGTTTCCCTCACTGATTCAGGGTGACTGGGGCTGGGGATAGAAGGTTTCCCTCGCTGATTCAGGGTGACTGGGGCTGGGGATAGAAGGTTTCCCTCGCTGATTCAGGGTGACTGGGGCTGGGGTAGAGGTTTCCCTCGCTGATTAAGGGTGACAGGGCATGTGGGTAGAGAGTTTCCCTCACTGATTCAGGGTGACAGGTCCTGGGGGTAGAGTGTTTCCCTCACTGATTCAGGGTGACTGGGCCTTTGGGGATTAGAAGGTTTACCTTACTGATTCAGAGTGACAGGGGCTGGGATTAGAGGGTTTCCCTCGCTGAATCAGAGTGACTGGGGCTGATGATAGAGTGTTTCCCTCGCTGATTCAGGGGACCTGGGCTGGTGATAAAGGGTTTCCCTCGCTGATTCAGGGTGACTGGGGCTGGGATTAGAGGGTTTCCCTCACTGATTCAGGGTGACTGGGGCTGGGAAAAGAGGGTTCCCCTCGCTGATTCAGGGTGACTAAGGTTTGGGTACAGGGTTTCTCTCACTGATTCATGGTGACAGGGACTGGGGTAGAGGGTTTCCCTCACTGATTCAGGTTGACTGGGCCTGAGGGTAGAGGTTTCCCTCGTTAATTCAGGGTGACTGGTGTTGGGGATAGAGTGTTTCCCTCGCTGATTCAGCATGATTGGGGCTGGTGGTAGACGGTTTTCCTCGCTGATTCAGGGTGACTGGGGCTGGAGAGAGAGTGTTTCCCTCACTGATTCAGGGTGACTGGGGCTGGGAAAAGAGGGTTCCCCTCGCTGATTCAGGGTGACTAAGGTTTGGGTACAGGGTTTCTCTCACTGATTCATGGTGACAGGGACTGGGGTAGAGGGTTTCCCTCACTGATTCAGGTTGACTGGGCCTGAGGGTAGAGGTTTCCCTCGTTAATTCAGGGTGACTGGTGTTGGGGATAGAGTGTTTCCCTCGCTGATTCAGCATGATTGGGGCTGGTGGTAGACGGTTTTCCTCGCTGATTCAGGGTGACTGGGGCTGGAGAGAGAGTGTTTCCCTCACTGATTCAGGGTGACTGGGGCTGGGGACAGAAGGTTTCCCTCGCTGATTAAGGGTGACAGGGCCTGTGGGTAGAGTGTTTCTCTTGATGATTTTGTGTGACTGGGCTTGGGGATAGAGTGTTTCCCTCACTGATTCAGGATGACTGGGCTTGGGGATAGAGTGTTTCCTTCACTGATTCAGGGTGACTGGGCCTTTGGGGGAGAGGTTTCCCTCGCTGATTCAGGGTGACTGGGGCTGGGGATAGAGGGTGACCCTCACTGATTCAGGGTGACTGGGGTGGGGGTAGACGGTTTCCCTCGCTGATTCAGTGTGACTGGGCTTGGGGATAGAGTGTTTCCCTCCCTGATTGAGGGTGACTGGGGCTGGCGATAGAAGGTTTCCCTCGCTAATTCAGGGTGACTGGGGGTGGGGATAGAGGGTTTCCCTCGCTGATTCAGGATGACTGGGCTTGGGGATAGAGTGTTTCCTTCACTGATTCAGGGTGACTGGGCCTTTGGGGTAGAGGTTTCCCTCGCTGATTCAGGGTGACTGGGGCTGGGGATAGAGGGTGACCCTCACTGATTCAGGGTGACGGGGCCTGAGGGCAGAGGTTTCCCTCACTGATTCAGGATGACTGGGGCTGGGGGTAGAGGTTTCACTCGCTGATTCAGGGTGTCTGATGCGGGTGATAGAGTGTTTCTCTCACTGATTCAGGGTGACTGGGGCTGGCGATAGAAGGTTTCCCTCGCTGATTCAGGGTGACTAGTGCTGGAGATAGAGGGTTCCCCCCGCTGATTCAGGGTGACTGGGGTTTGGGTACAGGGTTTCTTTCACTGATTCATGGTGACAGGGCCTGAGGGTAGAGGTGTCCCTTGCTAATTCAGGGTGACTGGGGCTGGGGATAGAGGGTTTCCCTCACTGATTAAGGGTGACAGGGCCTGTGGGTAGAGAGTCTCCCTCACTGATTCAGGATGACTGGGGCTTGGGGTAGAGTGTTTCCCTCGCTGATTCAGGATGACTGGGGCTCGGGGTAGAGTGTTTCCCTCGCTGATTCAGGGTGACTGAGCCTGGGGATTAGAAGCTTTCCCTCACTGATTCAGGGTGACTGGGGCTGGGATTAGAGGGTTTCCCTCACTGATTCAGGGTGACTGGGGCTGATGATAGAGTGTTTCCCTCGCTGATTCAGGGGACCTGGGCTGGTGATAAAGGGTTTCCCTCGCTGATTCAGGGTGACTGGGGCTGGGGATAGAAGGTTTCCCTCGCTGATTCAGGGTGACTGGGGCTGGGGTAGAGGTTTCCCTTGCTGATTAAGGGTGACAGGGCCTGTGGGTAGAGAGTTTCCCTCACTGATTCAGGGTGACAGAGCTTGGGGATTAGAAGGTTTCCCTTACTGATTCAGGGTGACTGGGGCTGGGATTAGAGGGTTTCCCTCACTGATTCAGGGTGACTGAGGTTTGGGTACAGGGTTTCTCTCACTGATTCATGGTGACTGGGCCTGAGGGTAGAGGTTTCCCTCGTTAATTCAGGGTGACTGGTGTTGGGGATAGAGTGTTTCCCTCGCTGATTCAGCGTGATTGGGGCTGGTGGTTAGAAGGTTTCCCTCGCTTATTCCGGTGACTGGGGTTGGGGAGAGAGTGTTTCTCTCACTGATTCAGGGTGACTGGGGCTGGGGACAGAAGGTTTGCCTCGCTGATTAAGGGTGACAGGTTCTGTGGGTAGAGTGTTTCTCTTGATGATTTCGTGTGACTGGGCTTGGGGATAGAGTGTTTCCCTCGCTGATTCAGGATGACTGGGCTTGGGGATACAGTGTTTCCTTCACTGATTCAGGGTGACTGGGCCTTTGGGGTAGAGGTTTCCCTCACTGATTCAGGGTGACTGGGGCTGGCGATAGAAGGTTTCCCTCGCTGATTCAGGGTGACTGGGTCTGGGAGTAGAGGGTTTCCCTCGCTGATTCAGGGTGACTGGGGCTGGGATTAGAGGGTTCCCCTCGCTGATTCAGGGTGACTGAGGTTTGGGTACAGGGTTTCTCTCACTGATTCATGGTGACAGGGGCTGGGGTAGAGTGTTTCCCTCGCTGATTCAGGGTGACTGAGCCTGGGGATTAGAAGCTTTCCCTCGCTGATTCAGGGTGACTGAGCCTGGGGATTAGAAGCTTTCCCTCACTGATTCAGGGTGACTGGGGCTGGGATTAGAGGGTTTCCCTCACTGATTCAGGGTGACTGGGGCTGATGATAGAGTGTTTCCCTCGCTGATTCAGGGGACCTGGGCTGGTGATAAAGGGTTTCCCTCGCTGATTCAGGGTGACTGGGGCTGGGGATAGAAGGTTTCCCTCGCTGATTCAGGGTGACTGGGGCTGGGGTAGAGGTTTCCCTTGCTGATTAAGGGTGACAGGGCCTGTGGGTAGAGAGTTTCCCTCACTGATTCAGGGTGACAGAGCTTGGGGATTAGAAGGTTTCCCTCCCTGATTCAGGGTGACTGTGGCTGGCGATAGAAGGTTTCCCTCACTGATTCAGGTTGACAGGGCCTGAGGGTAGGGGTTTCCCTCGCTGATTCAGGTTGACTGGGCCTGAGGGTAGAGGTTTCCCTCACTGATTCAGGTTGACTGGGCCTGAGGTAGAGGTTTCCCTCGTTAATTCAGGGTGACTGGTGTTGGGGATAGAGTGTTTCCCTCGCTGATTCAGCGTGATTGGGGCTGGTGGTAGACGGTTTTCCTCGCTGATTCAGGGTGACTGGGGCTTGGGACAGAAGGTTTCCCTCGCTGATTAAGGGTGACAGGGCCTGTGGGTAGAGTGTTTCTCTTGATGATTTCGTGTGACTGGGCTTGGGGATAGAGTGTTTCCCTCGCTGATTCAGGATGACTGGGCTTGGGGATAGAGTGTTTTCTTCACTGATTCAGGGTGACTGGGCCTTTGGGGTAGAGGTTTCCCTCGCTGATTCAGGTTGACTGGTGCTGTGGATAGAGTGTTTCCCTCGCTGATTCAGGGTGACTGGGACTGGGGATAGAGGGTGTCCCTCACTGATGCAGGGTGACTGGGCTTGGGGATAGAAGGTTTCCCTCGCTGATTCAGTGTGACTGGGCTTGGGGATAGAGTGTTTCCCTCCCTGATTCAGGGTGACTGTGGCTGGCGATAGAAGGTTTCCCTTGCTGATTCAGGGTGACTGGGGCTGTGGTAGAGGTTTCCCTTCGCTGATTCAGGGTGACAGCCTAGGGTTAGAGTGTTTCCCTCACTGATTCAGGGTGTCTGAAGCTGGGGGTAGAGGGTTTCTCTCACTGATTCAGGGTGACAGGGGCTGGGAGTAGAGCGTTTCCCTCGCTGATTCAGGGTGACCGAGGCTGGGGGTAGACCGTTTCCCTCACTGATTCAGGATGACTGCGCTTGGTGATAGAGTGTTTCCCTCACTGATTCAGGTGTGACTGGGCCTAGGGGGTAGAAGGTTTCCCTCACTTATTCAGTGTGACTAGGGCTGGGATTAGAGGGTTTCCCTCGCTGATTCAGGGTGACTGGGGCTGGGGATAGAGTGTTTCCCTCGCTGATTCACGGTGACTGGGGCTGGGGATAGAGTGTTTCCCTCGCTGATTCAGGTGTGACTGGGCCTAGGGGGTAGAAGCTTTCCCTCGCTTATTCAGTGTGACTAGGGCTAGGATTAGAGGGTTTCCCTCGCTGATTCAGGGTGACTGGGGCTGGGGATAGAGTGTTTCCCTCGCTGATTCACGGTGACTGAGGCTGGGGATTAGAGGTTTTCCCTCGCTGATTCACGGTGACTGGGGCTGGGGGTAGAGGGTTTCCCTTGCTGATTCAGGGTGACTGGGCCTGGGGGTGGAGGTTTCCCTCGCTGATTCAGGGTGACTGGGCTTGGGGATAGAGTGTTTCCCTTGATGATTTAGGATGACTGGGCTTCGGGTTAGAATGTTTCCCTTGCTGATTCAGGGTGACTGGGCTTGGGGATAGAGTGTTTCAATTGATGATTCAGGGTGACTGGGCTCGGGATAGAGTGTTTCCCTCGCTGATTCAGGGTGACTGGGCTTGGGGATAGAGAGTTTCCTTCACTGATTCAGGGTGACTGGGCCTAGGGGTAGAGGATTTCCCTCGCTGACTCAAGGTGACTGGGGCTGGGAGCAGAGGGTTTCCCTCACTGATTCTGGGTGACTGGAGCTGGGGGTAGTGGTTTTCCCTCGCTGATTCAGGGTGACTGGGGCTGGGGATTGAGGAAATCCATCGCTGATTCAGGGTGATTGGGGCTGATGGTAGAGGATTTCTCTTGCTGATTCAGGGTGACTGGGGCTGGCGGTAGGGGGATTCCCTTGCTGATTCGGAGTGACTGGGTTTGGGGAACAGGGTTTATCTCACTGATTCAGGGTGACAGGGCCTGGGGGTAGAGTGTTTCCCTCGCTAATTCAGGGTGACTGGGGCTGTGGTAGAGGTTTCCCTTCGCTGATTCAGGGTGACGGCCTGGGGTTAGAGTGTTTCCCTCACTGATTCAGGGTGTCTGGAGCTGGGGGTAGAGCGTTTCCCTCGCTGATTCAGGGTGACCGGGGCTCGGGGTAGAGCGTTTCCCTCACTGATTCATGTGTGCCTGGGCCTAGGCGGTAGAAGGTTTCCCTCGCTTATTCAGGGTGACTAGGGCTGGGGTTAGAGTGTTTCCCTTACTGATTCAGGGTGTCTGGAGCTGGGGGTAGAGGGTTTCCCTCACTGATTCAGGTTGACTGTGCTTCGTGATAGAGTTTTTCCCTCACTGATTCAGGGTGACTGGGGCTGGGGATAGAGTGTTTCCCTCGCTGATTCAGGGTGACTGGGGCTGGGGATAGAATATTTCCCTCACTGATTCACTGTGACTGGGTCTAGGGGGTAGAAGGTTTCCCTCGCTTATTCAGTGTGACTAGGGCTGGGATTAGAGGGTTTCCCTCGCTGATTCAGGGTGACTGGGGCTGGGGATAGAGTGTTTTCCTCACTGATTCACGGTGACTGGGGCTGGGGATAGAGTGTTTCCCTCACTGATTCAGGGTGACTGAGCCTGGGGATTAGAGGTTTTCCCTCGCTGATTCAGGGTGACTGGGGCTGGGGGTAGAGGGTTTCCCTTGCTGATTCAGGGTGACTGGGCCTGGGGGTGGAGGTTTCCCTCGCTGATTCAGGGTGACTGGGCTTGGGGATAGAGTGTTTCCCTTGATGATTTAGGATGACTGGGCTTCGGGATTGAATGTTTCCCTCGCTGATTCAGGGTGACTGGGCTTGGGGATAGAGTGTTTCAATTGATGATTCAGGGTGACTGGGCTTGGGATAGAGTGTTTCCCTCGCTGATTCAGGGTGACTGGGCTTGGGGATAGAGAGTTTCCTTCACTGATTCAGGGTGACTGGGCCTAGGGGTAGAGGATTTCCCTCGCTGACTCAAGGTGACTGGGGCTCGGAGTAGAGGGTTTCCCTCACTGATTCTGGGTGACTGGAGCTGGGCGTAGTGGTTTTCCCTCGCTGATTCAGGGTGACTGGGGCTGGGGATTGAGGAAATCCATCGCTGATTCAGGGTGATTGGGGCTGATGGTAGAGGATTTCTCTTGCTGATTCAGGGTGACTGGGGCTGGCGGTAGGGGGATTCCCTTGCTGATTCTGAGTGACTGGGTTTGGGGTACAGGGTTTATCTCACTGATTCAGGCTGACAAGGCCTGGGGGTAGAGTGTTTCCCTCGCTGACTCAGGGTGACTGGGGTTGGTGATAGAGTGTTTCCATCGCTAATTCAGGGTTACTGGGGCTGTGGTAGAGGTTTCCCTTCGCTAATTCAGGGTGACGGCCTGGGGTTAGAGTGTTTCCCTCACTGATTCAGGGTGTACGGAGCTGGGGGTAGAGCGTTTCCCTCGCTGATTCAGGGTGACCGGGGCTCGGGGTAGAGCGTTTCCCTCACTGATTCAGGTGTGACTGGGCCTAGGGAGTAGAAGGTTTCCCTCGCTTATTCAGTGTGACTGGGGCTGGGATTAGAGGGTTTCCCTCGCTGATTCAGGGTGACTGGGGCTGGGGATAGAGGATTACCCTCACTGATTCAGGGTGACTGGGGCTGGGGATAGAGTGTTTCCCTCGCTGATTCACGGTGACTGGGGCTGGGGATAGAGTATTTCCCTCGCTGATTCAGGGTGACTGAGCCTGGGGATTAGAGGGTTTCCCTTGCTGATTCAGGATGACTGGGCCTGGGGGTGGAGGTTTCCCTTGCTGATTCAAGGTGTCTCGGGCTGGGAGTAGAGTGTTTCCCTCGCTGATTCAGGGTGACAGGGCCTGGGGGTAGAGGGTTTCCCTCGCTGATTCAGGGTGACTGGGCTGGGGATAGAAGGTTTCCCTCGCTGATTCAGGGTGACTGGGTCTGGGAATAGATGGTTTCCCTCGCTGATTCAGGGTGACTAGGGCTGGGGTTAGAGTGTTTCCCTCACTGATTCAGGGTGTCTGGAGCTGGGGGTTAGAAGGTTTCCTCGCTTATTGAGGGTGACTTGGGCTGAGGAGAGAGGGTTACCCTCATTGATTCAGGGTCACTGGGGCTGGGGATAGAGTGTTTCCCTCGCTGATTCAGGGTGACTGGGGCTGGGGATAGAGTGTTTCCCTCGCTGATTCAGGGTGACTGGGGCTGGGGATAGAGTGTTTCCCTCGCTGATTCAGGGTGACTGAGCCTGAGGATTAGAAGGCTTCCCTCATTGATTCGGGGTGACTGGGCCTTTGGTTAGAGGGTTTCCCTCGCTGATTCAGGGTGACTGGGCTTGGTGGTAGAGTTTTTCCTTCACTGATTCAGGGTGACTGGGCATGGGGATACAGGGTTTCTCTCACTGATTCAGGGTGACTGGGCTTGGGGGTAGAGTGTTTCCCTCGCTGATTCAGGGTGACTGGGCCTGGGGATAGAGTGTTTCCCTCACTGATTCAGGGTGACTGAGGCTGGGGAGAGAAGGTTTCCCTCGCTGATTCAGGGTGACTTGGGCTGGGGGTCGAGGGTTTCCCTCGCTGATTCAGGGTGACCGGGCCTAGGGGTAGAGGGATTCCCTCGCTGATTCAGGGTGACCGGGCCTAGGGGTAGAGGGATTCCCTCGCTGATTCAGTGTGACTGGGCCTAGGGTGTACAGTGTTTCCTTCACTGATTCAGGGTGACTGGGCCATGGGGTTGAGGATTTCCCTCGCTGATTCAGGGTGATTGGGGCTGGTGGTAGAGGGTTTCCCTCGCTGATTCAGGGTGACTGACACTGGGGTACAGGGTTCCTCTCACTGATTCAGGGTGACAGGGCCTGGGGGTAGAGGTTTCCCTCGCTGATTCAGGGTGATTGGGGCTGGTGGTAGAGGGTTTCCCTCACTGATTCAAGGTGCCTGGGGCTGGGAATAGAGGTTTTCCCTCGCTGATTTAGGCTGACTAGGGCTGGGAGTAGAGTGTTTCACTCGCTGATTCAGGGTGACAGGGCTGGGGATAGAATTTTTCCTTCACTGATTCCGGGTGACTAGGTTCTAGGTAGAGGTCTCCCTCGCTTATTCAGGGTGACTGGAGCTGTGGGTAGAGGTTTCCCTCGCTGATTCAGGGTGATTGGGTCTGATGATAGAGTGTTTCCCTCGCTGATTCAGGGGACCTGGGCTGGGGATAGAGGGTTTCCCTCACTGATTCAGGGTGACTGGGCTTGGGGACAGAAGGTTTCCCTCGCTGATTCAGGGTGACTGGGACTGGGGATAGAGGATTTCCCTCGCTGATTCAGGGTGACTGGGCCTGGGGGTAGAGGATTTCCCTCGCTGATTCAGGGTGACTGGGGCTGGTGGTAGAGTGTTTCCCTCGCTGATACAGAGTGACTGGAGTTGGCGGTAGAGGGTTTCTCTCACTGATTCAGGATGATTGGGCTTCGGGGTTGAGTGTTGCCCTTACTGATTCAGGGTGACTGAGTCTAGGGGTAGAGGATTTCCCTCGCTGATTCAGGGTGATTGGGACTGGGGATAGAAGGTTTCCCTCGCTGATTCAGGGTGACTGGGTCTGGGGTAGAGGTTTCCCTCGCTGATTCAGGGTGACTGGAGCTGGGGTAGAGGTTTCCCTCGCTGATTCAGGGTGACTGGGCTTTGGGATAGAATGTTTCCTTCTCTGATTCAGGGTGACTGCGCCTAGGGGTAGAGGATTTCCCTCGCTGAATCAGGGTGATTGTGGCTGGTGATAGAGGGTTTCCCTCGCTGAATCAGGGTGACTGGTGCTGGGGTGGAGGGTTTCCCTCGCTGATTCAGGGTGACTGGGGCTGGGGGTAGAGTGTTTCCCTCACTGATTCAGGGTGACTGGGGCTGGGGGTAGAGTGTTTCCCTCGCTGATTCAGGGTGAATGTGCTTGGGGATAGAGTGTTTCCCTTGATGATTCAGGGTGACTGGGCCTAGGTGTAGAGGATTTCCCTCGCTGATTCAGTGTGATTGGGGCTGGTGATAGAGGTTTTCCCTCGCTGATTCAGGGTGACTGGGGCTGGGGTGGAGGGTTTCCCTCGCTAATTCAGGGTAACTGGTGCTGGGGATAGAGGGTTTCCCTCGCTGATTCAGGGTGACTGGTGCTGGGGATAGACGGTTTCCCTCGCTGATTCAGGATGACGGGGGCTGTGGATAGAGGGTTTCCCTCGCTGATACAGGGTGACTGAGGCTGGGGAGAGAGTGTTTCCTTCGCTGATTCAGGGTGAGTGGGGCTGCGGGTAGATGGTTTCCCTCACTGATTCAGGATGAGTGGGGCTGGGTGTAGAGTGTTTCCCTCGCTGACTCAGGGTGACTGGGGCGGGGGTAGAGGGTTTCACTCGCTGATTCAGGGTGACTGGGCCTGGAGGCAGAGTGTTTCCCTCACTGATTTAGGGTGACTGGGTCTGGTGATAGATTGTTTCCCTCGCTGATTCAGGGTGACTGGTGCTGGTGACAGAGGGTTTCCTTCACTGATTCAGGGTGACTGGGGCAGGGGTAGAGTGTTTCCCTTGCTGATTCAGAGTGACTGGGGCTTGGAGTAGAGCGCTTCCCTCGCTTCCTCAGGGTGACTGGGGTTGGGGGTAGAGTGTTTTCCTCGCTTATTCAGGGTGACTGGGCTTCGGGATAGAGGGTTTCTCTTACTGATTCAGGGTGTCTGGGGCTGGGGATAAAAGGTTTCCCTTCCTGATTCTGGGTGACTGGGGCTGATGATAGAGTGTCTCCCTCGCTGATTCAGGGTGGCTGGGCCGAGGGGTAGAGTGTTTCCCTCGCTGATTCAGGGTGACTCTGCCGAGGGGTAGAGGGTTTTCCTCACTGAATCTGGGTGACTGGGGCTGGGAGTAGTGGGATTCCCTCACTGATTCAGGGTGACTGGGGCGGGGGTAGAGGATTTCCCTTGCTGATTCAGGTTGACTGGTGCTGGAAGTAGTGGGTTTCCCTTGCTGATTTAGGGTGACTGGGGCTGGGGATAGAGTGCTTCCCTCGCTGATTCAGGGTGACTAGGGCTGGGTAAAGGGTTTCCCTCGCTGATTCAGGGTGACTAGGCCTCGTGATAGAGTGTTTCCATCACTGATTGAGGGTGACTGGGGATTGGGTACAGGGTTTCCCTCACTGATTCAGGTTGATGTGTGAGGTCAACGACTCTGGTGTGTCTGGCTCGTATATGTGTGGAAAATGTGTGCACATTCAGCAATTGACCGAGCATATTGCAGCGCTGACGAAAGAACTCGAAGACCTTAGGCTAATCCGAGAGAACGAGATCTTTCTGGACAAGACCTTCAGCGATGTTATTACACCAATCATGCCAGAAGAGAGCAGAAGAGAGCAGACGATGAGGAAGGTGGAGAGGAGACAGGTGCAAGAGACCCCGGGAGAAGTACCTGTGAGGAACAAGTTGAAGCTTTTGGAAACAGAGACTGATGACACTGCCAGTTCGCAAGGCGGCCAAGTTTGTCAATCAAAAGTTGCCGCAGAGGCAGAGCGGAAGAGTCGGACATCGCACAGAGCTGTGGTAATAGGGGACTCCATCGTGAGAGGAACTGACCGGGGTTTTTGTGGCAGCAGACGGGATTTAAGGATGGTGTGTTGCCTTCCTGGTGCTAGAGTGAAAGACATCGCGGACAGAGTGCAGGAAATCCTCAAGGATGAGGGTGAAGAGCCAGAGGTGGTGGTACATGTCAGCACAAATGATGTCGGGAAGAAGAGGAGGAACATACTACAGCGAGACTTCGGAGAACTAGGAAGAAGGCTGAAAAGCAGGACGTCCAAGGTGGTTATCTCCGGTTTGCTTCCAGTTCCTCGGGCTAGTGTGGCCAGAAACAGGGAGATAATGGACTTGAACGTGTGGTTGGGGAACTGGTGCAGGAAGCAAGGATTTAAGTTCTTGGATCACTGGGGTATATTTTTTGGTAAACATAAATTCTACAAGAGAGACGGCTTGCACCTTAATAGGTTAGGGACCAGCATTCTGGCAGGCAGGTTTTCTACAGTAACACTACATTTAAACTAAGTAGCGCGGGGGAGGGGACAAGCTGGATGTTTAAAAAGGAAATTGAAGGGAAAGTTAGAACAAGAGAAGTCAAGAAAGACAACTGTATTAATGAGGCAGAAAACTCGGAAAGGCATCATGATGTAAGGTTGAGTGAAATACGGGTTGATGAGAAGGGTGAGAGCAGTAACAAATTAAAAATACTATACATGAATGCACAAAGCATTAGACATAAGATGGATGAGCTTGAGGCTCTTTTGGAAATTGGCAGATACAATATTGTGTGGATAACTGAGACGTGGCTTCAAGTGGACAGGGTCTGGGAAATGAATATTCAAGGCTACACGTGCCATCGTAAGGACAGACTGACGGGCAGAGGGGGTGGGGTGGTCTTGTTGGTAAGGGATGATATTCAGTCCCTTGCGCGGGGGGAACCTAGAGTCAGGAGATGTAGAGTCAGTGTGGATAGAGCTTTGAAATACTAAGGGTAAAAAGACCCTCTTGGGAGTCATCTACATGCCCCCAAACAGTAGTCTGGATGTCAGATGTAAGTTAAATCAGGAGCTGAAATTGGCCTGTCGCAAAGATGTTGTTATGGGGGATTTTAACATGCAGGTAGACTGGGAAAATCAGGATGGTATTGGGCCTCAAGAAAGAGACTTTGTGGAGTGCCTCAGAGATGGATTCTTAGAGAAGCTGGTGCTGGAGCCGACCAGGGAGAAGGCAATTCTGGATCTGGTATTGTGTAACAAACCAGAATTGGTCAGAGACCTCGAAGTGAAGGAGCCATTGGGAAGTAGTGACCATAATACAATAAGCTTCAATCTGCAATTTGAGAGGGAGAGGGTACAATCGGAAGTGACAGTACTTCTGTTAAATAAAGGGAATTATGGAGCTATGAGGGAGGAGCTGGCCAAAGTTCAATGGTGCAATACCTTAGCAGGGATGACCATGGAGGAACAATAGCGGATATTTCTGTGTATAATGCAGAAGTTGCAGGATCAGTTCATTCCTAAAAGGAAGAAAGATCCCAGGAGGAGGCATGGGCGGCCGTGGCTGACGAGGGAAGTAAAGAAACATATAAAGTTAAAAGAGAAAAAGTATAACATAGCTAAGATAAGTGGGAAAACTGAGGACTGGGAAGCTTTTAAAGAGCAACAGAGGATTACTAAGAAGGAAATACGCAGAGGAAAAATGAGGTACGAAGGTAAACTGGCCAAGAATATTAAGGAGGATAGTAAAAGCTTTTTTAGGTATGTGCAAGGCAAAAAAATGGTTAGGACAAAAATTGGGCCCTTGAAGACAGAAACAGGGGAATATATTACAGGGAACAAAGAAATGGCAGAGGAATTAAATGGGTACTTCAGATCTGTGTTCACTTGGAAAGACACAAGCAATCTCCCTAAGGTAGCAGTGGCTGAAGGACCTGAACTTAAGGGAATTTATATTTGCCAGGATTTGGTGTTGGAGAGGCTGTTAGGTCTGAAGGTTGATAAGTCTCCGGGGCCTGATGGTCTACATCCCAGGGTACTGAAGGAGGTGGCTCGGGAAATCGTGGATGCGTTGGTGATTATTTTCTAGAGTTTAATAGATTCGGGGTCGGTTCCTGACGATTGGAGGGTGGCTAATGTTATACCACTTTTTAAGAAAGGTGGGCGAGAAAAAGCAGGAAATTATAGACCAGTTAGTCTGATCTCAGTGGTGGGAAAGATGCTGGAGTCTATTATAAAGGATGAAATTACTGCACATCTGGGTAGTAGTAACAGGATAGGACAGAGTCAGCATGGATTTATGAAGGGGAAATCATGCTTGACTAATCTTCTTGAATTTTTTGAGGATGTAACTATGAAAGTTGGATGAGGGAAATCCAGTAGTTGTAGTGTACCTGACTTTCAGAAAGCTTTTGATAAAGTCCCACACAGGAGGTTAGTGAGTAAAATTAGGGTGCATGGTATTGGGGGCAAAGTACTAGATTGGATTGAAAATTGGTTGGCTAATAGGAAACAAAGGGTAGTGATAAACGGCTCCATTTCGGAATGGCAGGCAGTGACCAGTGGGGTACCGCAGGGATCCGTGCTGGGACCACAGCTTTTTACAATATATGTTAATGATATAGAAGATGGTATCAGCAATAACTATAGCAAATTTGCTGATGATACAAAGCTGGGTGGCAGGGTGGAAAGTGATGAGGATGTTAGGAGATTACAGGGTGACCTGGACAAGTTAGGTGAGTGGGCAGATGCATGGCAGATGCAGTTTAATGTGGATAAATGTATGGTTATCCACTTTGGTAGCAAGAACAGGAAGGCAGACTACTACCTCAATGGAATCAATTTATGTAAAGGGGTAGTACAGAGAGATCTGGGTGTTCTTGTACACCAGTCAATGAAGGCAAGCATGCAGGTACAGCAGGTAGTGAAGAAGGCTAATAGCATGCTGGCCTTCATAACAAGAGGAATTGAGTATAGAAGCAAAGAGGTGCTTCTGCAGCTGTACAGGGCCCTGGTGAGACCACACCTGGAGTACTGTATGCAGTTCTGGTCTCCAAATTTGAGGAAAGACATTCTGGCTATTGAGGGAGTGCAGCGTAGGTTCACGAGGTCAATTCCTGGAATGGCAGGATTACCTTACACTGAAAGACTAAAGCGATTGGGCTTGTATACCCTTGAGTTTCGAAGATTGAGAGGGGATCTGATTGAGACGTACAAGATTATGAAAGGATTGGACACTCTGGCAGTAGGAAACATATTTCCACTGATGGGTGAGTGCCGAACCAGAGGACACAGCTTAAAAATACGGGGTAGACCATTTAGGACAGAGCTCAGGAGAAACTTCTTCACCCAGAGAGTGGTGGCTGTGTGGAATGCTCTGCCCCAGAGGGCAGTGGAGGCCCACTCTGTGGATTCATTTAAGAAAGAGTTGGATAGAGCTCTCAAAGATAGTGGAATCAAGGGTTATGGAGATAAGGCAGGAACAGGATACTGATTAGGAATGATCAGCCATGATTATATTGAATGGCAGTGCAGGCTCGAAGGGCTGAATGGCCTACTCCTGCACCTATTGACTGGGTGACTGGGGCTGGGGATAGCAGGTTTCCCTCACTGATTCAGGGTGACTGGGGCTGGGGGTGGAGGATTTCCCTCACTGATTTAGGGTGACTGGGGCTGGTGATAGAGGGTTTCCCTCGCTGATTCAGGGTGAGTGGAGCTGGGGGAGAGGGTTTCCCTCGCTGATACAGGGTTATTGGGGCTGGTGATAGAGTGTTTCCCTCGCTGAATCAGGGTGACTGTGGTTGGGGTTAGAGGGTTTCCCTCGCTGAATCAGGGTGACTGTGGTTGGGTGGAGGATTTCCCTCACTGATTCAGGGTGACTGGGACTGGGGATAGAAGGTTTCCCTTGCTGATTCAGGGTGACTGGGTCTGGGGTAGAGGTTTCCCTCGCTGATTAAGGGTGACAGGGCCTGGATGTAGAGGGTTTCCCTTACTGATTCAGGGTGACTGGGGCTGGGGTAGAGGGTTTCCTTTGCTGATTCAGGCTGACTGGGCTTGGGGATAGAGTGTTTCCCTTAATGATTTAGGGTGAGTGGGCTTGGGGATAGAGTGTTTCCCTCGCTGATTCAAGGTGAGTGGGCTTGGGGATAAAGTGTTTCCCTTAATGATTTAGGGTGAGTGGGCTTGGGGATAGAGTGTTTCCCTCGCTGATTCAGGGTAACTGGGCTTGGGGATAGATTGCTTCCTTCTCTGATTCAGGGTGACTGGGCCTAGGGGTAGAGGATTTCCCTCGCTGAATCAGGGTGACTGGTGCTGGGGTGGAGGGTTTCCCTCGCTGATTAAGGGTGAAAGGGCCTAGGGGTAGAGGGTTTCCCTCACTGATTCAGGGAGACTGGGGCTGGGGGTTGAGTGTTTCCCTCACGGATTCAGGGTGACTGGGGCTGGGGGTAGAGGGTTTCCATCGCTGATTCACAGTGACTGTACCTGGGAATAGAGGATTTCCTTCACTGATTCAGGGTGACTGGGGCTGGGGATAGAGGGTTTCCCTCATTGATTCAGGGTGACTGGGCCTGAGGGTACAGGTTTCCCTCGCTGATTCAGGGTGACTGGTGCTGTGGATAGACGGTTTCCCTCACTGATTCAGGATGACAGGGGCTGGGGATAGAGGGTTTCCCTCGCTGATTCAGGGTGAGTGGGGCTGGGGTAGAGGTTTCGCTCGCTGATTAAGGCTGATAGGGCCTGGGGGTAGATGGTTTCCCTCACTGATTCAGGATGAGTGGGGCTGGGTGTAGAGTGTTTCCCTCGCTGATTCAGGGTGACTGGGGTTGTGGATAGAGTGTTTCCCTTGCTAATACAGGGTGACTGGGGCTGGGGATAGAGGGTTTCCCTCGCTGATACAGGATAACTGGGGCTGGGGAGAGAGTGTTTCCCTCGCTGATTCAGGGTGAGTGGGCCTGGGGTAGAGGTTTCGCTCGCTGATTAAGGGTGACAGGGCCTGGGGGTAGATGGTTTCCCTCACTGATTCAGGATGAGTGGGGCTGGGTGTAGAGTGTTTCCCTCGCTGATTCAGGGTGACTGGGGTTGTGGATAGAGTGTTTCCCTTGCTGATACAGGGTGACTGGTGCTGGAAGTAGTGGGTTTCCCTTGCTGACTCAGGGTGACTGGGTCTGGAGGCAGAGTGTTTCCCTCGCTGATTTAGGGTGACTGGGTCTAGTGATAGAGAGTTTCCCTCGCTGATTCAGGGTGACTGGGCCTGGAGGCAGAGTGTTTCCCTCGCTGATTCAGATTGACTGGGCCTAGGGGTAGAGTGTTTCCCTCGCTGATTCAGAGTGACTGGGGCTTGGAGTAGAGGGTTTCCCTTGCTTACTCAGGGTGACTGGGGTTGGGGATAGAGTGTTTCCCTCGCTGATTCAGGGTGACTGGGCCTTTGGGGTAGAGGTTTCCCTCACTGATTCAGGGTGACTGGGCCTGGAGGCAGAGTGTTTCCCTCGCTGATTCAGATTGACTGGGCCTAGGGGTAGAGTGTTTCCCTCGCTGATTCAGAGTGACTGGGGCTTGGAGTAGAGGGTTTCCCTTGCTTACTCAGGGTGACTGGGGTTGGGGATAGAGTGTTTCCCTCGCTGATTCAGGGTGACTGGGCCTTTGGGGTAGAGGTTTCCCTCACTGATTCAGGGTGACTGGGGCAGGGGTAGAGGGTTTCCCTTGCTGATTCAGGGTTATTGGGGCTGGTGTTAGAGTGTTTCCCTCGCTGAATCAGGGTGACTGTGGCTGGGTGGAGGGTTTCCCTCACTGATTCAGGGTGACTGGGGCTGGGGTAGACGGTTTCCCTCGCTGATTCAGTGTGACTGGGGCTGGGGTAGAGGTTTCCCTTGCTGATTAAGGGTGACAGGGCCTGGGGGTAGAGAGTTTCCCTCATTGATTCAGGATGACTGAGGCTGGGGGTGGAGTGTTTCCCTCCTTGATTCAGGGTGACTGGGCTTGGGAATAGAGTGTTTCCCTTAATGATTTAGGGTGAGTGGGCTTGGCGATAGAGTGTTTCCCTTAATGATTTAGGGTGATTGGCTTGGGGATAGAGTGTTTCCCTCGCTGATTCAGGTGACTGGGCTTGGGGATAGAATGTTTCCTTCTCTGATTCAGGGTGACTGGGCCTAGGGGTAGAGGATTTCCCTCGCTGAATCAGGGTGACTGGTGCTGGGGTGGAGGGTTTCCCTCACTGATTAAGGGTGACAGGGCCTGGGAATAGATGGTTTCCCTCACTGATTCAGGATGAGTGGGGCTGGGTGTAGAGTGTTTCCCTCGCTGATTCAGGGTGATTGGCTTGGGGATAGAGTGTTTCCCTCGCTGATTCAGGTGACTGGGCTTGGGGATAGAATGTTTCCTTCTCTGATTCAGGGTGACTGGGCCTAGGGGTAGAGGATTTCCCTCGCTGAATCAGGGTGACTGGTGCTGGGGTGGAGGGTTTCCCTCACTGATTAAGGGTGACAGGGCCTGGGAATAGATGGTTTCCCTCACTGATTCAGGATGAGTGGGGCTGGGTGTAGAGTGTTTCCCTCGCTGATTCAGGATGAGTGGGGCTGGGTGTAGAGTGTTTCTCTCGCTGATTCAGGGTGACTGGGGTTGTGGATGGAGTGTTTCCCTTGCTGATACAGGGTGACTGGTGCTGGAAGTAGTGGGTTTCCCTTGCTGACTCAGGGTGACTGGGGCGGGGGTAGAGGGTTTCACTCGCTGATTCAGGGTGACTGGGTCTGGTGATAGATTGTTTCCCTCGCTGATTCAGGGTGACTGGTGCTGATGATAGAGGGTTTCCTTCACTGAGTCAGGGTGACTGGGGCTGGGGGTAGAAGATTTCCCTCGCTGATTCAGGGTGACTGGGGCTGGTGATAGAGGGTTTCCCTCGCTGATTCAGGGTGACTGGAGCTGGGGGTAGAGTGTTTAACTCACTGATTCAGGGTGACTGAGCCAAAGGGTAGAGGACTTCCCTCGCTGATTCAGGGTGACTGGGCCTGGGGGTAGAGGTTTCCCTCACTGATTCAGGGTGACTGGGCCTGGGGGCAGAGGTTTCCCTCACTGATTCAGGTTGACTGGGCCTTTGGGGTAGAGGTTTCCCTTGCTGATTCAGAGTGACTGGGGCTGGGGATAGAGGGTTTCCCTCGCTGATTCAGGGTGACTGGTGCTGTGGATAGACGGTCTCCCTCGCTGATTCAGGATGACTGGGGCTGGGCTTAGAGTGTTTCCTTCGCTGATACAGGGTGACTGGGGCTGGGGTAGAGGTTTCGCTCGCTGATTAAGGGTGACAGGGCCTGGGGGTAGATGGTTTCCCACACAGATTCGGGATGAGTGGGGCTGGGTGTAGAGTGTTTCCCTCACTGATTCAGGGTGATTGGCCTGGAGATAGAACGTTTCCCTCGCTGATTCAGGGTGAGTGGGGCTGGGGTAGAGGTTTCCCTCGCTGATTAAGGGTGACAGGGCCTGGGGGTAGATGGTTTCCCTCGCTGATTCTGGGTGACTGGGGCTGGGGATAGAGTGTTTCCCTCACTGATTCAGGGTGACTAGGGCTGGGTAGAGGGTTTCCCTCGCTGATTCAGGGTGACTAGGCCTCGTGATAGAGTGTTTCCATCACTGATTGAGGGTGACTGGGGTTTGGGTACAGGGTTTCCCTCACTGATTCAGGTTGACTGGGCCTGTGGATAGAGTGTTTCCCTCACTGATTCAGGGTGACTAGGGCTGGGTAGAGGGTTTCCCTCGCTGATTCAGGGTGACTAGGCCTCGTGATAGAGTGTTTCCATCACTGATTGAGGGTGACTGGGGTTTGGGTACAGGGTTTCCCTCACTGATTCAGGTTGACTGGGTCTGGGGGTAGAGGGTTTCCCTCGCTGATTCAGGGTGACTGGTGCTGCGGATAGAGTTTTTCCCTCACTGATTCAGGGTGACTGGGGCTGGGGATAGAGCGTTTCCCTCGCTGATTCAGGGTGACTGGGACTGGGGATAGAGGGTTTCCCTTGCTGATTCAGGGTGGCTGGGCCTTTGGGTTAGAGGTTTCCCTCGCTGATTCAGGGTGACTGGGCCTGGGGGTAGAGGGTTTCCCTCGCTGATTCAGGGTGACTGGGCCTGGGGGCAGAGGTTTCCCTCACTGATTCAGGTTGACTGGGCCTGGGGCTAGAGGGTTTCACTCGCTGATTCAGGGTGACTGGGCCTTTGGGGTAGAGGTTTCCCTCGCTGATTCAGGGTGACTGGTGTTGGGGATAGAGTTTTTCCCTCGCTGAATCAGGGTGACTGGGGCTGGGGTGGAGGGTTTCCCTCACTGAATCAGGATGACTGGGGCTGGGGATAGAGAGTTTCCCTCATTGATCCAGGGTGACTGGGCCTGAGGGTACAGGTTTCCCTCGCTGATACAGGGTGACTGGTGCTGTGGATAGACGGTTTCTCTTGCTGATTCAGGATGACTTGGGCTGGGGTGGAGGGTTTCCCTCGCTGAATCCGGGTGACTGTGGCTGGGTGGAGGGTTTCTCTCACTGATTCAGGGTGACTGGGTCTGGGGTAGAGGTTTCCCTTACTGATTCAGGGTGACTGGGGCTTGGACTAGAGTGTTTCCCTTGCTGATTAAGGGTGACAGGGCCTGGGGGTGGAGAGTTTCCCTCACTGATTCAGGATGACTGAGGCTGGGGGTGGAGTGTTTCCCTCCTTGATTCAGGGTTACTGGGCTTGGGGATAGAGTGTTTCCCTTAATGATTTAGGGTGAGTGGGCTTAGGGATAGAGTGTTTCCCTTAATGATTCAGGGTGACTGGGCTTGGGGATAGAATGTTTCCTTCTCTGATTAAGGGTGAAAGGGCCTAGGGAAACACTCTATCCCCAAGGGATAGAGTAGGCAGGGCCTAGAGTGTTTAACTCACTGATTCAGGGTGACTGAGCCAAGGGGTAGAGGGTTTTTCTCACTGATTCTGGGTGACTGGGGCTGGGAGTAGTGGGATTCCCTCACTGATTCAGGGTGACTGGGGCTGGGGGTAGAGGATTTCCCTTGCTGATTCAGGGTGACTTGTGCTGGAAATAGTGGGTTTCCCTTGCTGATTCAGGGTGACTGGGGTGGGAATAGAGGGTTTCCCTTGCTGATTTAGAGTGACTGGGGCTGGGGATAGAGTGTTTCCCTCGCTGATTCAGGGTGACTAGGGCTGGGTAGAGGGTTTCCCTTGCTGATTCAGGGTGACTAGGCCTCGTGATAGAGTGTTTCCATCACTGACTGAGGGTGACTGGGGTTTGGGTACAGGGTTTCCCTCACTGATTCAGGTTGACTGGGCCTGGGGGTAGAGGTTTCCCTTGCTGATTCTGGGTGACCCGGCCTGGTGTAGCGGTTTCCCTTGCTGATTCAGGGTGACCTGGCATGGGGTAGTGGTTTTCCCCGCTGATTCAGGGTGACTGGGGCTGGGGATAGAAGGTTTCTCTTGCTGATTCAGGGTGACTGGGCTGGTGGTAGAGGATTTCCCTCACTGATTCAGGGTGACTGGGGCTGTTGATAGAGGGTTTCCCTCGCTGATTTAGGGTGACTGTAGCTGGGGGTAGAGGGTTTCTCTTACTGATTCAGGGTGACTGGGGCAGGGTTAGAGGGTTTCCCTTGCTGATTCAGGGTGACTGGGCCTGGGGGTAGAGGGTTTTCCCCGCTGATTCAGGGTGACTGGGGCTGGGGATAGAAGGTTTCTCTTGCTGATTCAGGGTGACTGGGCCTGGGGGCAGAGGTTTCCCTCACTGATTCAGGTTGACTGGGCCTTTGCGGTAGAGGCTTCCCTCGCTGATTCAGGGTGTCTGGTGCTGGAGATAGAGTTTTTCCCTCACTGATTCAGGGTGACTGGGGCTGGGGATAGAGGGTTCCCCTCGCTGTTTCAGGATGACTGGGGCTGAGGTAGAGGGTTTCCCTCGCTGATTCAGGGTTATTGGGGCTGCTAATAGAGTGTTTCCCTCGCTGAATCAGGATGACTGTGGCTGGGTGGACGGTTTCCCTCACTGATTCAGGGTGACTGGGACGGGGGATAGAAGGTTTCCCTCGCTGATTCAGGGTGACTGGGTCTGGGGCAGAGGTTTCCTTCGCTGATTAACAGTGACAGAGCCAGGGTGTAGAGGATTTCCCTTACTGATTCAGGGTGACTGGGGCTTGGACTAGAGTGTTTCCCTTGCTAATTCAGGGTGACTGGGGCTGGGGTAGAGGTTTCACTTGCTGATTAACGGTGACAGGGCCTGGGGGTAGAGAGTTTCCCTTACTGATTCAGGATGACTGAGGCTGGGGGTGGAGTGTTTCCCTCCTTGATTCAGGGTGACTGGGCTTGGGATAGAGTGTTTCCCTTAATGATTTAGGGTGAGTGGGCTTGGGGATAGAGTGTTTCCCTCGCTGATTCAGGGTGACTAGGGCTGGGTAGAGGGTTTCCCTCGCTGATTCAGGGTGACTAGGCCTCGTGATAGAGTGTTTCCATCACTGATTGAGGGTGACTGGGTTTTGGGTACAGGGTTTCCCTCACTGTTTCAGGTTGACTGGGCCTGTTGATAGAGTGTTTCCCTCGCTGATTCAGGGTGACTAGGGCTGGGTAGAGGGTTTCCCTCGCTGATTCAGGGTGACTAGGCCTCGTGATAGAGTGTTTCCATCACTGATTGAGGGTGACTGGGGTTTGGGTACAGGGTTTCCCTCACTGATTCAAGTTGACTGGATCTGGGGGTAGAGGGTTTCCCTCGCTGAATCAGGGTGACTGGTGCTGGGGTGGAGGGTTTCCCTCGCTGATTAAGGGTGAAAGGGCCTAGGGGTAGAGGGTTTCCCTCACTGATTCAGGCTGACTGGGGCTGGGGGTCGAGTGTTTCCCTTACTGATTCAGGGTGACTGGGCCTTGGGGTAGATGATTTCCCTCGCTGATTCAGGGTGATTGGGGCTGGTGATAGAGTGTTTCCCTCACTGATTCAGGGTGACTGCGCTTGGGGATAGAGTGTTTCTTTTGATGATTCAGGCTGACTGGGCCTAGATGTAGAGGATTTCCCTCGCTGATTCAGGGTGAGTGGGGCTGGTGATAGAGGGTTTCCCTCGCTGAATCAGAGTGACTGGGGCTGGGGTGAAGGGTTTCCCTCGCTAATTCAGGGTGACTGGGGCTGGGGATAGAGGGATTTCCTCGCTGATACAGGGTGACTGGGGCTGGGGAGAGAGTGTTTCCCTCACTGATTCAGGGTGATTGGCCTGGGGCTAGAAGGTTTCCCTCACTGATTCAGGGTGAGTGGGGCTGGGGTAGAGGTTTCCCTCGCTGATTAAGTGTGATTGGCCTGGGGGTAGATGGTTTCCCTCACTGATTCAGGATGAGTGGGGCTGGGTGTAGAGTGTTTCCCTCGCTGATTCAGGGTGACTGGGTTTGTGGATAGAGTGTTTCCCTTGCTGATTCAGGGTGACTGGGGTGGGGGTAGAGGGTTTCAATCGCTGATTCAGGGTGTCTGGGCCTGGAGGCAGAGTGTTTCCCTCGCTGATTTAGGGTGACTGGGTCTGGTGATAGACTGTTTCCCTCGCTGATTCAGGGTGACGTGCTGGTGATAGAGGGTTTCCTCCACTGATTCAGGGTGACTGGGGCAGGGGGTAAAGGGTTTCCCTCGCTGATTCAGGGTGACTGGGGCTTGGAGTAGAGGGTTTCCCTTGCTTACTCAGGGTGACTGGGGTTGGGGGTAGAGTGTCTCCCTCGCTGATTCCGGGTGACTGGGCCTAGGGGATAGAGTGTTTAACTCACTGATTCAGGGTGACTGATCCAAGGGATAGAGGACTTCCCTCGCTGATTCAGGGTGACTGGGCCGAGGGGTAGAGTGTTTCCCTCGCTGATTCAGGGTGACTGGGCTTAGGGATAGAGGGTTTCTCTTACTGATTCAGGATGACTGGGGCTGGGGATAAAAGGTTTCCCTTCCTGATTCTGGGTGACTGGCGCTGGTGATAGAGTGTCTCCCTCGCTGATTCAGGGTGACTGGGCATCGGGGTAGAGTGTTTAACTCACTGATTCAGGGTGACTGAGCCAAGGGGTAAAGGACTTCCCTCGCTGATTCAGGGTGACTCTGCCGAGGGGTAGAGGGTTTTCCTCACTGATTCAGGGTGACTGGTGCTGGAAGTAGTGGGTTTCCCTTGCTGATTCAGGGTGACTGGGGCGGGAATAGAGGGTTTTCCTTGCTGATTTAGGGTGACTGGGGCTGGGTAGAGGGTTTCCCTCGCTGATTCAGGGTGACTAGGCCTCGTGATAGAGTGTTTCCATCACTGACTGAGGGTGACTGGGGTTTGGGTACAGGGTTTCCCTCACTGATTCAGGTTGACTGGGCCTGGGGGTAGAGGTTTCCCTTGCTGATTCAGGGTAACCCGGCCTGGTGTAGAGGTTTCCCTTGCTGATTCAGGGTGACTTGGCCTGGGGTAGTGGTTTTTCCCGCTGATTCAGGGTGACTGGGGCTGGGGATAGAAGGTTTCTCTTGCTGATTCAGGGTGACTGGGCTGGTGGTAGAGGATTTCCCTCGCTGATTCAGGGTGACTGGGTCTGGTGATAGAGGGTTTCCCTCGCTGATTTAGGGTGACTGTAGCTGGGGGTAGAGGGTTTCTCTTACTGATTCAGGGTGACTGGGGCAGGGTTAGAGGGTTTCCCTAGCTCATTCAGGGTGACTGGGCCTGGGGGTAGAGGGTTTCGCTCGCTGAGTCAGGGTGACTGGTCCTGGGGGTAGAGATTTCCCTTACTGATTCAGGGTGACTGGGCCTGGGGATAGAAGGTTTCCCTCGCTGATTCAGGGTGACTGGGTCTGGAGTAGAGGTTTCCTTCGCTGATTAACGGTGACAGGGCCTGGGTGTAGAGGATTTCCCTTAATGATTCAGGGTGACTGGGGCTTGGACTAGAGTGTTTCCCTTGCTAATTCAGGGTGACTGGGGCTGGGGTAGAGGTTTCACTTGCTGATTAAGGGTGACAGGGCCTGGGGGTAGAGAGTTTCCCTCACTGATTCAGGATGACTGAGGCTGGGGGTGGAGTGTTTCCCTCCTTGATTCAGGGTGACTGGGCTTGGGATAGAGTGTTTCCCTTAATGATTTAGGGTGAGTGGGCTTGGGGATAGAGTGTTTCCCTTAATGATTTAGGGTGAGTGGGCTTGGGGATAGAGTGTTTCCCTTGCTGATTCAGGGTGACTGGGCTTGGGGATAGAATGTTTCCTTCTCTGATTCAGGGTGACTGGGCCTAGGGGTAGAGGATTTCCCTCACTGAATCAGGGTGACTGGTGCTGGGGTGGAGGGTTTCCCTCGCTGATTAAGGGTGAAAGGGCCTAGGGGTAGAGAGTTTCCCTCACTGATTCAGGGTGACTGGGGCTGGGGGTAGAGAGTTTCCCCCGCTGATTGAGTGTGACAGGGCCTGGGTGTAGAGTGTTTCCCTCACTAATTCAGGCTGACTGGGGGTGGAGGTCGAGTGTTTCCCTCACTGATTGAGGGTGACTGGGGCTGGGGGTAGAGGGTTTCCCTCGCTGATTCGGGGTGACTGTGCCTGGGGATAGAGGATTTCCTTCACTGATTCAGGGTGACTGGGCCTTGGGGTAGATGATTTCCCTCGCTGATTCAGGGTGATTGGGGCTGGTGATAGAGTGTTTCTCTCGCTGATTCAGGGTGACTGGGCTTGGGGATAGAGTGTTTCTTTCGATGATTCAGGCTGACTGTGCCTAGGTGTAGAGGATTTCCCTCGCTGATTCAGGGTGAGTGGGGCTGGTGATAGAGGGTTTCCCTCGCTGAATCAGGGTGACTGGGACTGGGGTAGAGGGTTTCCCTCGCTGAATCAGGGTGACTGTGGCTGGGCGGAGGGTTTCCCTCACTGATTCACGGTGACTGGGGATGGAAGGTTTCCCTCGCTGATTCAGGGTGACAGGGCCTGGGTGTAGAGGATTTCACTCGCTGATTCAGGGTGACTGGGGCTTGGACTAGAGTGTTTCCCTTGCTGATTCAGGGTGACTGGGGCTGGGGTAGAGGTTTCACTTGCTGATTAAGGGTGACAGGGCCTTGGGGTAGAGAGTTTCCCTCACTGATTCAGGATGACTGGGGCTGGGGTAGAGGGTTTCCCTCACTGATTCAGGGTTATTGGGGCTGCTGATAGAGTGTTTCCCTCGCTGAATCAGGGTGACTGTGGCTGGGCGGAGGGTTTCCCTCTCTGATTCAGGGTGACTGGGACTGGGGATGGAAGGTTTACCTCGCTGATTCACGGTGACAGGGCCTGGGGGTAGAGGTTTCCCTCACTGATTAAGGGTGACTAGGGCTTGGACGAGAGTGTTTCCCTTGCTGATTCAGAGTGACTGGAGCTGGGGTAGAGGTTTCACTTGCTGATTAAGGGTGACAGGGCCTTGGGGTAGAGAGTTTCCCTCACTGATTCAGGATGACTGAGGCTGGGGGAGGAGTGTTTCCCTCCTTGATTCAGGGTGACTGGGCTTGGGGATAGAGTGTTTCCCTCGCTGATTCAGGATGGGTGGGGTTGGGGATAGAATGTTTCCATCTCGGATTCAGGGTGACTGGGCCTAGGGGTAGAGGATTTCCCTTGCTGAATCAGGGTGACTGGTGCTGGGGTAGAGGGTTTCCCTCACTGAATAAGGGTGAAAGGGCCTAGGGGTAGAGGGTTTCCCTCACTGATTCAGGGTGATTGTGGCTGATGATAGAGGGTTTCCCTCACTGAATCAGGGTGACTGGGGCTGGGGTGGAGGGTTTCTCTCGCTGATTCAGGGTGACTGGTGCTGGGGATAGACAGTTTCCCTCGCTGATTCAGGATGACTGGGGCTGGGGATAGAGGGTTTCCCTCGCTGATTCAGGGTGAGTGGGGCTGGGGTAGAGGTTTCCCTCGCTGATTCAGGGTGAGTAGGCCTGGGGGTAGATGGTTTCCCTCACTGATTCAGGATGAGTGGGGCTGGGTGTAGAGTGTTTCCCTCGCTGACTCAGGGTGACTGGGGTTGTGGATGGAGTGTTTCCCTTGCTGACTCAGGGTGACTGTGGCGGGGGTAGAGGGTTTCACTCGCTGAATCAGGGTGACTGGGTCTGGTGATAGAGGGTTTCCTCCACTGATTCAGGGTGACTGGGGCAGGGGGTAGAGGGTTTCCCTCGCTGATTTGGGTTGACTGGGCCTCGGGGTAGAGTGTTTCCCTCGCTGATTCAGAGTGACTGGGGCTTGGAGTAGAGGGTTTCCCTTGCTTACTCAGGGTGACTGGGGTTGGGGGTAGAGTGTCTCCCTCGCTGATTCCGGGTGACTGGGCATAGGGTAGAGTGTTTAACTCACTGATTCAGGGTGACTGAGCCAAGGGGTAGAGAACTTCCCTCGCTGATTCAGGGTGACTGGGCCGAGGGGTAGAGTGTTTCCCTCGCTGATTCAGGGTGACTCTGCCGAGGGGTAGAGGGTTTTCCTCACTGATTCTTGGTGACTGGAGCTGGGAGTAGTGGGATTCCCTCACTGATTCAGGGTGACTGGTGCTGGGGGTAGAGGATTTCCCTTGCTGATTCAGGGTGACTGGTGCTGGAAGTAGTGGGTTTCCCTTGCTGATTCAGGGTGACTGGGGCGGGGATTGAGGGTTTCCCTTGCTGATTCAGGGTGACTAGGGCTGGGTAGAGGGTTTCCCTCGCTGATTCAGGGTGACTAGGCCTCGTGATAGAGTGTTTCCACCACTGATTGAGGGTGACTGGGGTTTGGGTACAGGGTTTCCCTCACAAGGTTTCTCTTGCTGATTCAGGGTGACTGGGCTGGGGATAGCAGGTTTCCCTCACTGATTCAGGGTGACTGGGGCTGGGGGTAGAGGATTTCCCTCGCTGATTTAGGGCGACTGGGGCTGGTGATATAGGGTTTCCCTCGCTGATTCTGGGTGACTGGAGCTGGGGATAGAAGGTTTCCCTTGCTGATTCAGGGTGACTGGGTCTGGGGACAGAAGGTTTCCCTCGCTGATTCAGGGTGACTGGGTCTGGGGTAGAGGTTTCCCTCGCTGATTAAGGGTGACTGCGACTGGGGACAGAAGGTTTCCCTCGCTGATTCAGGGTGACTGGGTCTGGGGACAGAAGGTTTCCCTTACTGATTCAGGGTGACTGGGGCTTGGACTAGAGTGTTTCCCTTGCTGATTCAGGATGACTGGGGCTGAGGTAGAGAGTTTCCCTCGCTGATTCTGGGTAATTGGGGCTGGTGATAGAGTGTTTCCCTCGCTGATTCAGGGTGACTGGGGCTTGGAGTAGAGGGTTTCCCTCGCTGATTCAAGGTAATTGGGTCTGGGGACAGAAGGTTTCCCTTACTGATTCAGGGTGACTGGGGCTTGGACTAGAGTGTTTCCCTTGCTGATTCAGGATGACTGGGGCTGAGGTAGAGAGTTTCCCTCGCTGATTCTGGGTAATTGGGGCTGGTGATAGAGTGTTTCCCTCGCTGATTCAGGGTGACTGGGGCTTGGAGTAGAGGGTTTCCCTCGCTGATTCAAGGTAATTGGGGCTGGTGATAGAGTGTTTCCCTCGCTGATTCAGGGTGACTGGGTCTGGGGTAGAGGTTTCTCTCGCTGATTAAGGGTGACAGGGCCTGGGTGTAGAGGGTTTCCCTTACTGATTCAGGGTGACTGGGGCTTGGACTAGAGTGTTTCCCTCGCTGATTCAGGGTGGCTGGGGCTGGGGTAGAGGTTTCCCTCACTGATTCAGGATGACTGAGGCTGGGGGTGGAGTGTTTCCCTCCTTGATTCAGGGTGAGTGGGCTTGGGGATAGAGCGTTTCCCTCGCTGATTCAGGGTGACTGGGCTTGGGGATAGAATGTTTCCCTCGCTGATTCAGGGTGACTGAGGCTGGGGGTGGAGTGTTTCCCTCCTTGATTCAGGGTGAGTGGGCTTGGGGATAGAGCATTTCCCTCGCTGATTCAGGGTGACTGGGGCTGGGGATAGAGTGTTTCCCTTGCTGATTCAGGGTGTCTGGGGCTGGGGGTAGAGGATTTCCCTCGCTGGTTTAGGGTGACTGGGGCTGGTGATAGAGGGTTTCCCTCGCTGATTCAGGGTGACTGGAGCTCGGGGTAGAGGGTTTCTCTTACTGATTCAGGGTGACTGGGGCAGGGTTAGAGGGTTTCCCTCGCTGATTCAGGGTGACTGGGCCTGGTGGCAGAGGTTTCCCTCGCTGATTCAGGGTGACTGGGGCTGGGAGTAGTGGGATTCCCTCACTGATTCAGGGTGACTGGGACTGGGGGTAGAGGATTTCCCTTGCTGATTCAGGGTGACTGGTGCTGGAAGTAGTGGGCTTCCCTTGCTGATTCAGGGTGACTGTGTCCGGGATAGAGTGTTTCCCTCGCTGATTCAGGGTGACTAGGGCTGGGTAGAGGGAATCCCTCGCTGATTCAGGGTGACTAGGCCTCGTGATAGAGTGTTTCCATCACTGATTGAGGTTGACTGGGGTTTGGTTACAGGGTTTCCCTCACTGATTCAGGTTGACTGGGCCTGGGGGTAGAGGTTTCCCTTGCTGATTCAGGGTGACTGGGGCTGGGGAGAGAAGGTTTCTCTTGCTGATTCAGGGTGACTGGGGCTGGGGATAGAAGGTTTCTCTTGCTGATTCAGGGTGACTGGGCTGTGGATAGCAGATTTCCCTCACTGATTCAGGGTGACTGGGGCTGGGGGGTAGAGGATTTCCCTCGCTGATTTAGGGTGACTGGGGCTGGTGATAGAGGGTTTCCCTCGCTGATTCAGGGTGACTGGAGCTGGGGGTAGAGGGTTTCTCTTACTGATTCAGGGTGACTGGGGCAGGGTTAGAGGGTTTCCCTCGCTGATTCAGGGTGACTGGGCCTGGGGGTAGAGGGTTTCCCTCGCTGAGCCAGGGTGACTGGGCCTGGGGGTAGAGGTTTCCCTCGCTGATTCAGGGTGACTGGGCCAGGGGGCAGAGGTTTCCCTCACTGATTCAGGGTGACTGGGCCTTTGGGGTAGTGGTTTCCCTCGCTGATTCAGGGTGACTGTTGCTGGGGATAGAGTTTTTCCCTCACTGATTCAGGGTGACTGGGGCTGGGGTAGAGGGTTTCCTTCGCTGATTCAGGGTTATTGGGGCTGCTGATAGAGTGTTTCCCTCGCTGAATCAGGGCGACTGGAGCTGGGGGTAGAGGGTTTCTCTTACTGATTCAGGGTGACTGGGGCAGGGTTAGAGGGTTTCCCTTGCTGATTCAGGGTGACTGTGGCCGGATAGAGTGTTTCCCTCGCTGATTCAGGGTGACTAGGGCTGGGTTGAGGGATTCCCTCGCTGATTCAGGGAGACTCAGCCTCGTGATAGAGTGTTTCCATCACTGATTGAGGTTGACTGGGGTTTGGTTACAGGGTTTACCTCACTGATTGAGGTTGACTCGGCCTGGGTGTAGAGGTTTCTCTTGCTGATTCAGGGTGACTGGGGCTGGGGATAGAAGGTTTCTCTTGCTGATTCAGGGTGACTGGGCTGTGGATAGCAGATTTCCCTCACTGATTCAGGGTGACTGGGGCTGGGGGGTAGAGGATTTCTCTCGCTGATTTAGGGTGACTGGGGCTGGTGATAGAGGGTTTCCCTCGCTGATTCAGGGTGACTGGAGCTGGGGGTAGAGGGTTTCTCTTACTGATTCAGGGTGACTGGGGCAGGGTTAGAGGGTTTCCCTCGCTGATTCAGGGTGACTGGAGCTGGGGGTAGAGGGTTTCTCTTACTGAGCCAGGGTGACTGGGGCAGGGTTAGAGGGTTTCCCTTGCTGATTCAGGGTGACTGGGCCTGGGGGTAGAGGGTTTCCCTCGCTGAGCCAGGGTGACTGGGCCTGGGGGTAGAGGTTTCCCTCGCTGATTCAGGGTGACTGGGCCTGGGGGCAGAGGTTTCCCTCACTGATTCAGGTTGACTGGGCCTGGGGTTAGAGGGTTTCCCTCACTGATTCAGGGTGACTGTTGCTGGGGATAGAGTTTTTCCCTCAGTGATTCAGGGTGACTGGGCCTGGGGTAGAGGGTTTCCCTCGCTGATTCAGGGTTATTGGGGCTGCTGATAGAGTGTTTCCCTCGCTGAATCAGGGCGACTGTGGCTGAGCGGAGGGTTTCCCTCACTGATTCAGGGTGACTGGGACTGAGGATGGAAGGTTTCCCTCGCTGATTCAGGGTGACTGGGTCTGGGGTAGAGGTTTCCCTCGCTGATTAACGGTGACAGGGCCTGGGTGTAGAGGATTTCCCTCGCTGATTCAGGGTGACTGGGGCTTGGACGAGAGTGTTTACCTTGCTAATTCAGAGTGACTGGGGCTGGGGTAGAGGTTTCACTTGCTGATTAAGGGTGACAGGGCCTGGGGGTAGAGAGTTTCCCTCACTGATTCAGGATGACTGAGGCTGGGAGTGGAGTGTTTCCCTCCTTGATTCAGGGTGACTGGACTTGGGGATAGAGTGTTTCCCTCAATGATTTAGGGTGAGTGGGCTTGGGGATAGAGTGTTTCCCTCGCTGATTCAGGGTGACTGGGCCTAGGGGTAGAGGATTTCCCTCGCTGAATCAGGGTGACTGGTGCTGGGGTGGAGGGTTTCCCTCGCTGATTAAGGGTGAAAGGGCCTAGGGGTAGAGGGTTTCACTCACTGATTCAGGGTGATTGTGGCTGGTGATTGAGGGTTTCCCTCGCTGAATCAGGGTGACTGGGGCTGGGGATAGACAGTTTCCCTCGCTGATACAGGTTGACTGGGGCTGGGGAGAGAGTGTTCCCTCGCTGATTCAGGGTGATTGGCCTGGGGGTAGATGGTTTCCCTCACTGATTCAGGATGAGTGGGGCTGGGTGTAGAGTTTCCCTCGCTGATTCAGGGTGACTGGGGTTGTGGATGGAGTGTTTCCCTTGCTGACTCAGGGTGACGGGGGCTGGTGATAGAGGGTTTCCTTCACTGATTCAGGGTGACTGGAGCAGGGGGTAGAGGCTTTCCCTCGCTGATTCGGGTTGACTGGGCCTAGGGGTAGAGTGTTTCCCTCGCTGAATCAGGGCGACTGTGGCTGGGCGGAGGGTTTCCCTCACTGATTCAGGGTGACTGGGACTGAGGATGGAAGGTTTCCCTCGCTGATTCAGGGTGACTGGGTCTGGGGTAGAGGTTTCCCTCGCTGATTAACGGTGACAGGACCTGGGTGTAGAGGATTTCCCTTGCTAATTCAGAGTGACTGGGGCTGGGGTAGAGGTTTCACTTGCTGATTAAGGGTGACAGGGCCTGGGGGTAGAGAGTTTCCCTTACTGATTCAGGGTGACTGGGGCTGGGGGTAGAGGATTTCCCTCGCTGGTTTAGGGTGACTTAGGCTGGTGATAGAGGGTTTTCCTCGCTGATTCGGGGTGACTGGAGCTCGGGGTAGAGGGTTTCTCTTACTGATTCAGGGTGACTGGGGCAGGGTTAGAGGGTTTCCCTCGCTGATTCAGGGTGACTGGGGCTGGGAGTAGTGGGATTCCCTCACTGATTCAGGGTGATTGGGACTGGGGGTAGAGGATTTCCCTTGCTGATTCAGGGTGACTGGTGCTAGAAGTAGTGGGCTTCCCTTGCTGATTCAGGGTGACTGTGGCCGGGATAGAGTGTTTCCCACGCTGATTCAGGGTGACTAGGGCTGGGTAGAGGGATTCCCTCGCTGATTCAGAGAAACTCAGCCTCGTGATAGAGTGTTTCCATCACTGATTGAGGTTGACTGGGGTTTGGTTACAGGGTTTCCCTCACTGATTCAGGTTGACTGGGCCTGGGGGTAGAGGTTTCCCTTGCTGATTCAGGGTGACTGGGGCTGGGGATAGAAGGTTTCTCTTGCTGATTCAGGGTGACTGGGGCTGGGGATAGAACGTTTCTCTTGCTGATTCAGGGTGACTGGGCTGTGGATAGCAGATTTCCCTCACTGATTCAGGGTGACTGGGGCTGGGGGGTAGAGGATTTCCCTCGCTGATTCAGGGTGACTGTTGCTGGGGATAGAGTTTTTCCCTCACTGATTCAGGGTGACTGGAGCTGGGGGTAGAGGGTTTCTCTTACTGATTCAGGGTTATTGGGGCTGCTGATAGAGTGTTTCCTTCGCTGAATCAGGGCGGACTGTGGCTGGGCGGAGGGTTTCCCTCACTGATTCAGGGTGACTGGGACTGGGGATGGAAGGTTTCCCTCGCTGATTCAGGGTGACTGGGTCTGGGGTAGAGGTTTCCCTCGCTGATTAATGGTGACAGGGCCTGGGTGTAGAGGATTTCCCTTGCTAATTCAGGGTGACTGTTGCTGGGGATAGAGTTTTTCCCTCACTGATTCAGGGTGACTGGAACTGGGGTAGAGGGTTTCCCTCGCTGAATCAGGGTGACTGTGGCTGGGCGGAGGGTTTCCCTCACTGATTCACGGTGACTGGGGATGGAAGGTTTCCCTCGCTGATTCAGGGTGACTGGGTCTGGGGTAGAGGTTTCCCTCGCTGATTCACGGTGACAGGGCCTGGGTGTAGAGGATTTCCCTTGCTAATTCAGGGTGACTGGGGCTTGGACGAGAGTGTTTCCCTTGCTGATTCAGAGTGACTGGGGCTGGGGTAGGGGTTTCACTTGCTGATTAAGGGTGACAGGGCCTTGGGGTAGAGAGTTTCCCTCACTGATTCAGGATGACTGAGGCTGGGGGTGGAGTGTTTCCCTCCTTGATTCAGGGTGACTGGACTTGGGGATAGAGTGTTTCCCTCGCTGATTCAGGGTGGGTGGGGTTGGGGATAGAATGTTTCCATCTCGGATTCAGGGTGGGTGGGGTTGGGGATAGAATGTTTCCATCTCGGATTCAGGGTGACTGGGCCTAGGGGTAGAGGATTTCCCTCACTGATTCAGGGTGATTGTGGCTGATGATAGAGGGTTTCCCTCGCTGAATCAGGGTGACTGGGGCTGGGGATAGACAGTTTCCCTCGCTGATTCAGGATGACTGGGGCTGGGGATAGAGGGTTTCCCTCGCTGATTCAGGGTGATTGTGGCTGATGATAGGGGGTTTCTCTCGCTGATTCAGGGTGACTGGTGCTGGGGATAGACAGTTTCCCTCGCTGATTCAGGATGACTGGGGCTGGGGATAGAGGGTTTCCCTCGCTGATTCAGGGTGAGTGGGGCTGGGGTAGAGGTTTCCCTCGCTGATTCAGGGTGAGTGGGCCTGGGGGTAGATGGTTTCCCTCACTGATTCAGGATGAGTGGGGCTGGGTGTAGAGTGTTTCCCTCGCTGACTCAGGGTGACTGGGGTTGTGGATGGAGTGTTTCCCTTGCTGATACAGGGTGACTGGTGCTGGAAGTAGTGGTTTCCCTTGCTGACTCAGGGTGACTGTGGCGGGGGTAGAGGGTTTCACTCGCTGAATCAGGGTGACTGGGTCTGGTGATAGAGGGTTTCCTTCACTGATTCAGGGTGACAGGTGCTGGTGATAGAGGGTTTCCTCCACTGATTCAGGGTGACTGGGGCAGGGGGTAGAGGGTTTCCCTCGCTGATTTGGGTTGACTGGGCCTCGGGGTAGAGTGTTTCCCTCGCTGATTCAGAGTGACTGGGGCTTGGAGTAGAGGGTTTCCCTTGCTTACTCAGGGTGACTGGGGTTGGGGATAGAGTGTCTCCCTCGCTGATTCCGGGTGACTGGGCATAGGGTAGAGTGTTTAACTCACTGATTCAGGGTGACTGAGCCAAGGGGTAGAGTGTTTCCCTCGCTGATTCAGGGTGACTCTGCCGAGGGGTAGAGGGTTTTCCTCACTGATTCTGGGTGACTGGAGCTGGGAGTAGTGGGATTCCCTCACTGATTCAGGGTGACTGGTGCTGGGGGTAGAGGATTTCCCTTGCTGATTCAGGGTGACTGGTGCTGGAAGTAGTGGGTTTCCCTTGCTGATTCAGGGTGACTGGGGCGGGGATTGAGGGTTTCCCTTGCTGATTCAGGGTGACTAGGGCTGGGTAAAGGGTTTCCCTCGCTGATTCAGGGTGACTAGGCCTCGTGATAGAGTGTTTCCACCACTGATTGAGGGTGACTGGGGTTTGGGTACAGGGTTTCCCTCACAAGGTTTCTCTTGCTGATTCAGGGTGACTGGGCTGGGGATAGCAGGTTTCCCTCACTGATTCAGGGTGACTGGGGCTGGGGGTAGAGGATTTCCCTCGCTGATTTAGGGTGACTGGGGCTGGTGATAGAGGGTTTCCCTCGCTGATTCTGGGTGACTGGAGCTGGGGATAGAAGGTTTCCCTTGCTGATTCAGGGTGACTGGGTCTGGGGACAGAAGGTTTCCCTCGCTGATTCAGGGTGACTGGGTCTGGGGTAGAGGTTTCCCTCGCTGATTAAGGGTGACTGCGACTGGGGACAGAAGGTTTCCCTCGCTGATTCAGGGTGACTGGGTCTGGGGACAGAAGGTTTCCCTTACTGATTCAGGGTGACTGGGGCTTGGACTAGAGTGTTTCCCTTGCTGATTCAGGATGACTGGGGCTGAGGTAGAGAGTTTCCCTCGCTGATTCTGGGTAATTGGGGCTGGTGATAGAGTGTTTCCCTCGCTGATTCAGGGTGACTGGGGCTTGGAGTAGAGGGTTTCCCTCGCTGATTCAAGGTAATTGGGGCTGGTGATAGAGTGTTTCCCTCGCTGATTCAGGGTGACTGGGTCTGGGGTAGAGGTTTCCCTCGCTGATTAAGGGTGACAGGGCCTGGGTGTAGAGGGTTTCCCTTACTGATTCAGGGTGACTGGGGCTTGGACTAGAGTGTTTCCCTCGCTGATTCAGGGTGGCTGGGGCTGGGGTAGAGGTTTCCCTCACTGATTCAGGATGACTGAGGCTGGGGGTGGAGTGTTTCCCTCCTTGATTCAGGGTGAGTGGGCTTGGGGATAGAGCGTTTCCCTCGCTGATTCAGGGTGACTGGGCTTGGGGATAGAATGTTTCCCTCGCTGATTCAGGGTGAGTGGGCTTGGGGACAGAGCATTTCCCTCGCTGATTCAGGGTGACTGGGGCTGGGGATAGAGTGTTTCCCTTGCTGATTCAGGGTGTCTGGGGCTGGGGGTAGAGGATTTCCCTCGCTGGTTTAGGGTGACTGGGGCTGGTGATAGAGGGTTTCCCTCGCTGATTCAGGGTGACTGGAGCTCGGGGTAGAGGGTTTCTCTTACTGATTCAGAGTGACTGGGGCAGGGTTAGAGGGTTTCCCTCGCTGATTCAGGGTGACTGGGCCTGGGGGCAGAGGTTTCCCTCGCTGATTCAGGGTGACTGGGGCTGGGAGTAGTGGGATTCCCTCACTGATTCAGGGTGACTGGGACTGGGGGTAGAGGATTTCCCTTGCTGATTCAGGGTGACTGGTGCTGGAAGTAGTGGGCTTCCCTCGCTGATTCAGGGTGACTGGGCCTGGGGGCAGAGGTTTCCCTCGCTGATTCAGGGTGACTAGGGCTGGGTAGAGGGATTCCCTCGCTGATTCAGGGTGACTAGGCCTCGTGATAGAGTGTTTCCATCACTGATTGAGGTTGACTGGGGTTTGGTTACAGGGTTTCCCTCACTGATTCAGGTTGACTGGGCCTGGGGGTAGAGGTTTCCCTTGCTGATTCAGGGTGACTGGGGCTGGGGAGAGAAGGTTTCTCTTGCTGATTCAGGGTGACTGGGGCTGGGGATAGAAGGTTTCTCTTGCTGATTCAGGGTGACTGGGCTGTGGATAGCAGATTTCCCTCACTGATTCAGGGTGACTGGGGCTGGGGGGTAGAGGATTTCCCTCGCTGATTTAGGGTGACTGGGGCTGGTGATAGAGGGTTTCCCTCGCTGATTCAGGGTGACTGGAGCTGGGGGTAGAGGGTTTCTCTTACTGATTCAGGGTGACTGGGGCAGGGTTAGAGGGTTTCCCTCGCTGAGCCAGGGTGACTGGGCCTGGGGGTAGAGGGTTTCCCTCGCTGAGCCAGGGTGACTGGGCCTGGGGGTAGAGGTTTCCCTTGCTGATTCAGGGTGACTGGGCCAGGGGGCAGAGGTTTCCCTCACTGATTCAGGGTGACTGGGCCTTTGGGGTAGTGGTTTCCCTCGCTGATTCAGGGTGACTGTTGCTGGGGATAGAGTTTTTCCCTCACTGATTCAGGGTGACTGGGGCTGGGGTAGAGGGTTTCCCTCGCTGATTCAGGGTTATTGGGGCTGCTGATAGAGTGTTTCCCTCGCTGAATCAGGGCGACTGTGGCTGGGCGGAGGGTTTCCCTCACTGATTCAGGGTGACTGGGACTGGGGATGGAAGGTTTCCCTCGCTGATTAACGGTGACAGGGCTTGGGTGTAGAGGATTTCCCTCGCTGATTCAGGGTGACTGGAGCTGGGGGTAGAGGGTTTCTCTTACTGATTCAGGGTGACTGGGGCAGGGTTAGAGGGTTTCCCTCGCTGATTCAGGGTGACTGGGCCTGGGGGTAGATGGTTTCCCTCACTGATTCTGGATGAGTGGGGCTGGGTGTAGAGTGTTTCCCTCGCTGATTCAGGGTGACTGGGGTTGTGGATGGAGTGTTTCCCTTGCTGACTCAGGGTGACTGGGGCGGGGGTAGTGGGTTTCACTCGCTGATTCAGGGTGACTGGGTCTAGGGGTAGAGTGTTTCCCTCGCTGATTCAGAGTGACTGGGGCTTGGAGTAGAGGGTTTCCCTTGCTTACTCAGGGTGACTGGGGTTGGGGGTAGAGTGTCTCCCTCGCTGATTCAGGGTGACTGGGCATAGGGGTAGAGTGTTTAACTCACTGATTCAGGGTGACTGAGCCAAGGGGTAGAGGACTTCCCTCGCTGATTCAGGGTGACTCTGCCGAGGGGTAGAGGGTTTTCCCCACTGATTCTGGGTGACTGGAGCTGGGAGTAGTGGGATACCCTCACTGATTCAGGGTGACTGGTGCTGGGGGTAGAGGATTTCCCTTGCTGATTCAGGGTGACTGGTGCTGGAAGTAGTGGGTTTCCCTTGCTGATTCAGGGTGACTGGGGCGGGGATTGAGGGTTTCCCTTGCTGATTCAGGGTGACTAGGGCTGGGTAGAGGGTTTCCCTCGCTGATTCAGGGTGACTAGGCCTCGTGATAGAGTGTTTCCACCACTGATTGAGGGTGACTGGGGTTTGGGTACAGGGTTTCCCTCACAAGGTTTCTCTTGCTGATTCAGGGTGACTGGGCTGGGGATAGCAGGTTTCCCTCACTGATTCAGGGTGACTGGGGCTGGGGGTAGAGGATTTCCCTCGCTGATTTAGGGTGACTGGGGCTGGTGATAGAGGGTTTCCCTCGCTGATTCTGGGTGACTGGAGCTGGGGATAGAAGGTTTCCCTTGCTGATTCAGGGTGACTGGGTCTGGGGACAGAAGGTTTCCCTCGCTGATTCAGGGTGACTGGGTCTGGGGTAGAGGTTTCCCTCGCTGATTAAGGGTGACTGCGACTGGGGACAGAAGGTTTCCCTCGCTGATTCAGGGTGACTGGGTCTGGGGACAGAAGGTTTCCCTTACTGATTCAGGGTGACTGGGGCTTGGACTAGAGTGTTTCCCTTGCTGATTCAGGATGACTGGGGCTGAGGTAGAGAGTTTCCCTCGCTGATTCTGGGTAATTGGGGCTGGTGATAGAGTGTTTCCCTCGCTGATTCAGGGTGACTGGGGCTTGGAGTAGAGGGTTTCCCTCGCTGATTCAAGGTAATTGGGGCTGGTGATAGAGTGTTTCCCTCGCTGATTCAGGGTGACTGGGTCTGGGGTAGAGGTTTCCCTCGCTGATTAAGGGTGACAGGGCCTGGGTGTAGAGGGTTTCCCTTACTGATTCAGGGTGACTGGGGCTTGGACTAGAGTGTTTCCCTCGCTGATTCAGGGTGGCTGGGGCTGGGGTAGAGGTTTCCCTCACTGATTCAGGATGACTGAGGCTGGGGGTGGAGTGTTTCCCTCCTTGATTCAGGGTGAGTGGGCTTGGGGATAGAGCGTTTCCCTCGCTGATTCAGGGTGACTGGGCTTGGGGATAGAATGTTTCCCTCGCTGATTCAGGGTGAGTGGGCTTGGAGACAGAGCATTTCCCTCGCTGATTCAGGGTGACTGGGGCTGGGGATAGAGTGTTTCCCTTGCTGATTCAGGGTGTCTGGGGCTGGGGGTAGAGGATTTCCCTCGCTGGTTTAGGGTGACTGGGGCTGGTGATAGAGGGTTTCCCTCGCTGATTCAGGGTGACTGGAGCTCGGGGTAGAGGGTTTCTCTTACTGATTCAGGGTGACTGGGGCAGGGTTAGAGGGTTTCCCTCGCTGATTCAGGGTGACTGGGCCTGGGGGCAGAGGTTTCCCTCGCTGATTCAGGGTGACTGGGGCTGGGAGTAGTGGGATTCCCTCACTGATTCAGGGTGACTGGGACTGGGGGTAGAGGATTTCCCTTGCTGATTCAGGGTGACTGGTGCTGGAAGTAGTGGGCTTCCCTCGCTGATTCAGGGTGACTGGGCCTGGGGGCAGAGGTTTCCCTCGCTGATTCAGGGTGACTAGGGCTGGGTAGAGGGATTCCCTCGCTGATTCAGGGTGACTAGGCCTCGTGATAGAGTGTTTCCATCACTGATTGAGGTTGACTGGGGTTTGGTTACAGGGTTTCCCTCACTGATTCAGGTTGACTGGGCCTGGGGGTAGAGGTTTCCCTTGCTGATTCAGGGTGACTGGGGCTGGGGAGAGAAGGTTTCTCTTGCTGATTCAGGGTGACTGGGGCTGGGGATAGAAGGTTTCTCTTGCTGATTCAGGGTGACTGGGCTGTGGATAGCAGATTTCCCTCACTGATTCAGGGTGACTGGGGCTGGGGGGTAGAGGATTTCCCTCGCTGATTTAGGGTGACTGGGGCTGGTGATAGAGGGTTTCCCTCGCTGATTCAGGGTGACTGGAGCTGGGGGTAGAGGGTTTCTCTTACTGATTCAGGGTGACTGGGGCAGGGTTAGAGGGTTTCCCTCGCTGAGCCAGGGTGACTGGGCCTGGGGGTAGAGGGTTTCCCTCGCTGAGCCAGGGTGACTGGGCCTGGGGGTAGAGGTTTCCCTTGCTGATTCAGGGTGACTGGGCCAGGGGGCAGAGGTTTCCCTCACTGATTCAGGGTGACTGGGCCTTTGGGGTAGTGGTTTCCCTCGCTGATTCAGGGTGACTGTTGCTGGGAATAGAGTTTTTCCCTCACTGATTCAGGGTGACTGGGGCTGGGGTAGAGGGTTTCCCTCGCTGATTCAGGGTTATTGGGGCTGCTGATAGAGTGTTTCCCTCGCTGAATCAGGGCGACTGTGGCTGGGCGGAGGGTTTCCCTCACTGATTCAGGGTGACTGGGACTGGGGATGGAAGGTTTCCCTCGCTGATTAACGGTGACAGGGCTTGGGTGTAGAGGATTTCCCTCGCTGATTCAGGGTGACTGGAGCTGGGGGTAGAGGGTTTCTCTTACTGATTCAGGGTGACTGGGGCAGGGTTAGAGGGTTTCCCTCGCTGATTCAGGGTGACTGGGCCTGGGGGTAGATGGTTTCCCTCACTGATTCTGGATGAGTGGGGCTGGGTGTAGAGTGTTTCCCTCGCTGATTCAGGGTGACTGGGGTTGTGGATGGAGTGTTTCCCTTGCTGACTCAGGGTGACTGGGGCGGGGGTAGAGGGTTTCACTCGCTGATTCAGGGTGACTGGGTCTAGGGGTAGAGTGTTTCCCTCGCTGATTCAGAGTGACTGGGGCTTGGAGTAGAGGGTTTCCCTTGCTTACTCAGGGTGACTGGGGTTGGGGGTAGAGTGTCTCCCTCGCTGATTCAGGGTGACTGGGCATAGGGGTAGAGTGTTTAACACACTGATTCAGGGTGACTGAGCCAAGGGGTAGAGGACTTCTCTCGCTGATTCAGGGTGACTCTGCCGAGGGGTAGAGGGTTTTCCCCACTGATTCTGGGTGACTGGAGCTGGGAGTAGTGGGATACCCTCACTGATTCAGGGTGACTGGTGCTGGGGGTAGAGGATTTCCCTTGCTGATTCAGGGTGACTGGTGCTGGAAGTAGTGGGTTTCCCTTGCTGATTCAGGGTGACTGGGGCGGGGATTGAGGGTTTCCCTTGCTGATTCAGGGTGACTAGGGCTGGGTAGAGGGTTTCCCTCGCTGATTCAGGGTGACTAGGCCTCGTGATAGAGTGTTTCCACCACTGATTGAGGGTGACTGGGGTTTGGGTACAGGGTTTCCCTCACAAGGTTTCTCTTGCTGATTCAGGGTGACTGGGGCAGGGTTAGAGGGTTTCCCTCGCTGATTCAGGGTGACTGGGCCTGGGGGTAGATGGTTTCCCTCACTGATTCTGGATGAGTGGGGCTGGGTGTAGAGTGTTTCCCTCGCTGATTCAGGGTGACTGGGGTTGTGGATGGAGTGTTTCCCTTGCTGACTCAGGGTGACTGGGGCGGGGGTAGAGGGTTTCACTCGCTGATTCAGGGTGACTGGGTCTAGCGGTAGAGTGTTTCCCTCGCTGATTCAGAGTGACTGGGGCTTGGAGTAGAGGGTTTCCCTTGCTTACTCAGGGTGACTGTGGTTGGGGGTAGAGTGTCTCCCTCGCTGATTCAGGGTGACTGGGCATAGGGGTAGAGTGTTTAACTCACTGATTCAGGGTGACTGAGCCAAGGGGTAGAAGACTTCCCTCGCTGATTCAGGGTGACTCTGCCGAGGGGTAGAGGGTTTTCCCCACTGATTCTGGGTGACTGGAGCTGGGAGTAGTGGGATACCCTCACTGATTCAGGGTGACTGGTGCTGGGGGTAGAGGATTTCCCTTGCTGATTCAGGGTGACAGGGCCTGGGTGTAGAGGGTTTCCCTTACTGATTCAGGGTGACTGGGGCTTGGACTAGAGTGTTTCCCTCGCTGATTCAGGGTGGCTGGGGCTGGGGTAGAGGTTTCCCTCACTGATTCAGGATGACTGAGGCTGGGGGTGGACTGTTTCCCTCCTTGATTCAGGGTGAGTGGGCTTGGGGATAGAGCGTTTCCTTCGCTGATTCAGGGTGACTGGGCTTGGGGATAGAATGTTTCCCTCGCTGATTCAGGGTGAGTGGGCTTGGGGATAGAGCATTTCCCTCGCTGATTCAGGGTGACTGGGGCTGGTGATAGAGTGTTTCCCTTGCTGATTCAGGGTGTCTGGGGCTGGGGGTAGAGGATTTCCCTCGCTGGTTTAGGGTGACTGGGGCTGGTGATAGAGGGTTTCCCTCGCTGATTCAGGGTGACTGGAGCTCGGGGTAGAGGGTTTCTCTTACTGATTCAGGGTGACTGGGGCAGGGTTAGAGGGTTTCCCTCGCTGATTCAGGGTGACTGGGCCTGGGGGCAGAGGTTTCCCTCGCTGATTCAGGGTGATTGGGGCTGGGAGTAGTGGGATTCCCTCACTGATTCAGGGTGACTGGGACTGGGGGTAGAGGATTTCCCTTGCTGATTCAGGGTGACTGATGCTGGAAGTAGTGGGCTACCCTCGCTGATTCAGGGTGACTGGGCCTGGGGGCAGAGGTTTCCCTCGCTGATTCAGGGTGACTAGGGCTGGGTAGAGGGATTCCCTCGCTGATTCAGGGTGACTAGGCCTCGTGATAGAGTGTTTCCATCACTGATTGAGGTTGACTGGGGTTTGGTTACAGGGTTTCCCTCACTGATTCAGGTTGACTGGGCCTGGGGGTAGAGGTTTCCCTTGCTGATTCAGGGTGACTGGGGCTGGGGAGAGAAGGTTTCTCTTGCTGATTCAGGGTGACTGGGGCTGGGGATAGAAGGTTTCTCTTGCTGATTCAGGGTGACTGGGCTGTGGATAGCAGATTTCCCTCACTGATCCAGGGTGACTGGGGCTGGGGGGTAGAGGATTTCCCTCGCTGATTTAGGGTGACTGGGGCTGGTGATAGAGGGTTTCCCTCGCTGATTCAGGGTGACTGGAGCTGGGGGTAGAGGGTTTCTCTTACTGATTCAGGGTGACTGGGGCAGGGTTAGAGGGTTTCCCTCGCTGAGCCAGGGTGACTGGACCTGGGGGTAGAGGGTTTCCCTCGCTGAGCCAGGGTGACTGGGCCTGAGGGTAGAGGTTTCCCTTGCTGATTCAGGGTGACTGGGCCAGGGGGCAGAGGTTTCCCTCACTGATTCAGGGTGACTGGGCCTTTGGGGTAGTGGTTTCCCTCGCTGATTCAGGGTGACTGTTGCTGGGGATAGAGTTTTTCCCTCACTGATTCAGGGTGACTGGGGCTGGGGTAGAGGGTTTCCCTCGCTGATTCAGGGTTATTGGGGCTGCTGATAGAGTGTTTCCCTCGCTGAATCAGGGCGACTGTGGCTGGGCGGAGGGTTTCCCTCACTGATTCAGGGTGACTGGGACTGGGGATGGAAGGTTTCCCTCGCTGATTAACGGTGACAGGGCTTGGGTGTAGAGGATTTCCCTCGCTGATTCAGGGTGACTGGAGCTGGGGGTAGAGGGTTTCTCTTACTGATTCAGGGTGACTGGGGCAGGGTTAGAGGGTTTCCCTCGCTGATTCAGGGTGACTGGGCCTGGGGGTAGATGGTTTCCCTCACTGATTCTGGATGAGTGGGGCTGGGTGTAGAGTGTTTCCCTCGCTGATTCAGGGTGACTGGGGTTGTGGATGGAGTGTTTCCCTTGCTGACTCAGGGTGACTGGGGCGGGGGTAGAGGGTTTCACTTGCTGATTCAGGGTGACTGGGTCTAGGGGTAGAGTGTTTCCCTCGCTGATTCAGAGTGACTGGGGCTTGGAGTAGAGGGTTTCCCTTGCTTACTCAGGGTGACTGGGGTTGGGGGTAGAGTGTCTCCCTCGCTGATTCAGGGTGACTGGGCATAGGGGTAGAGTGTTTAACTCACTGATTCAGGGTGACTGAGCCAAGGGGTAGAGGACTTCCCTCGCTGATTCAGGGTGACTCTGCCGAGGGGTAGAGGGTTTTCCTCATTGATTCTGGATGACTGGGGCTGGGAGTAGTGGGATTCCCTCACTGATTCAGGGTGACTGGTGCTGGGGGTAGAGGATTTCCCTTGCTGATTCAGGGTGACTGGTGCTGGAAGTAGTGGGTTTCCCTTGCTGATTCAGGGTGACTGGGGCGGGGATTGAGGGTTTCCCTTGCTGATTCAGGGTGACTAGGGCTGGGGTAGAGAGTTTCCCTCGCTGATTAACGGTGACAGGGCCTGGGTGTAGAGGATTTCCCTTGCTGATTCAGGGTGACTGGGGCTGGGGTACAGGTTTCACTTGCTGATTAAGAGTGACAGGGCCTGGGGGTAGAGAGTTTCCCTCACTGATTCAGGATGACTGAGGCTGGGGGTGGAGTGTTTCCCTCCTTGATTCAGGGTGACTGGGTTGGGGATAGAATGTTTCCCTCGCTGATTCAGGGTGAGTGGGCTTGGGGATAGAGTGTTTCCCTTGCTGATTCAGGGTGACTGTGTCCGGGATAGAGTGTTTCCCTCGCTGATTCAGGGTGACTAGGGCTGGGTTGAGGGATTCCCTCGCTGATTCAGGGAGACTCAGCCTCGTGATAGAGTGTTTCCATCACTGATTGAGGTTGACTGGGGTTTGGTTACAGGGTTTACCTCACTGATTCAGGTTGACTCGGCCTGGGTGTAGAGGTTTCCCTTGCTGATTCAGGGTGACTGGGGCTGGGGATAGAAGGTTTCTCTTGCTGATTCAGGGTGACTGGGGCTGGGGATAGAAGGTTTCTCTCGCTGATTCAGGGTGACTGGGGCTGGGGATAGAAGGTTTCTCTTGCTGATTCAGGGTGACTGGGCTGTGGATAGCAGATTTCCCTCACTGATTCAGGGTGAATGGGGCTGGGGGGTAGAGGATTTCCCTCGCTGATTTAGGGTGACTGGGGCTGGTGATAGAGGGTTTCCCTCGCTGATTCAGGGTGACTGGAGCTGGGGGTAGAGGGTTTCTCTTACTGATTCAGGGTGACTGGGGCAGGGTTAGAGGGTTTCCCTCGCTGATTCAGGGTGACTGGAGCTGGGGGTAGAGGGTTTCTCTTACTGATTCAGGGTGACTGGGGCAGGGTTAGAGGGTTTCCCTCGCTGATTCAGGGTGACTGGGCCTGGGGGTAGAGGGTTTCCCTCGCTGAGCCAGGGTGACTGGGCCTGGGGGTAGAGGTTTCCCTCGCTGATTCAGGGTGACTGGGCCTGGGGGCAGAGGTTTCCCTCACTGATTCAGGTTGACTGGGCCTGGGGTTAGAGGGTTTCCCTCACTGATTCAGGGTGACTGGGCCTTTGGGGTAGTGGTTTCCCTCGCTGATTCAGGGTGACTGTTGCTGGGGATAGAGTTTTTCCCTCACTGATTCAGGGTGACTGGGCCTGGGGTAGAGGGTTTCCCTCGCTGATTCAGGGTTATTGGGGCTGCTGATAGAGTGTTTCCCTCGCTGAATCAGGGCGACTGTGGCTGGGCGGAGGGTTTCCCTCACTGATTCAGGGTGACTGGGACTGAGGATGGAAGGTTTCCCTCGCTGATTCAGGGTGACTGGGTCTGGGGTAGAGGTTTCCCTCGCTGATTAACGGTGACAGGGCCTGGGTGTAGAGGATTTCCCTCGCTGATTCAGGGTGACAGGGCTTGGACGAGAGTGTTTACCTTGCTAATTCAGAGTGACTGGGGCTGGGGTAGAGGTTTCACTTGCTGATTAAGTGTGACAGGGCCTGGGGGTAGAGAGTTTCCCTCACTGATTCAGGATGACTGAGGCTGGGGGTGGAGTGTTTCCCTCCTTGATTCAGGGTGACTGGGCTTGGGGATAGAGTGTTTCCCTCAATGATTTAGGGTGAGTGGGCTTGGGGATAGAGTGTTTCCCTTAATGATTTAGGGTGAGTGGGCTTGGGGATAGAGTGTTTCCCTCGCTGATTCAGGGTGACTGGGCCTAGGGGTAGAGGATTTCCCTCGCTGAATCAGGGTGACTGGTGCTGGGGTAGAGGGTTTCCCTCGCTGATTAAGGGTGAAAGGGCCTAGGTTAGAGGGTTTCCCTCACTGATTCAGGGTGATTGTGGCTGGTGATTGAGGGTTTCCCTCGCTGAATCAGGGTGACTGGGGCTGGGGATAGACAGTTTCCCTTGCTGATTCAGGGTGAGTGGGGCTGGGGTAGAGGTTTCCCTCGCTGATTAAGGGTGATTGTCCTGGGGGTAGATGGTTTCCCTCACTGATTCAGGATGAGTGGGGCTGGGTGCAGCGTGTTTCCCTCGCTGATTCAGGGTGACTGGGGTTGTGGATGGAGTGTTTCCCTTGCTGACTCAGGGTGACGGGGGCGGGGGTAGAGGGTTTCACTCGCTGATTCAGGGTGACTGGTGCTGGTGATAGAGGGTTTCCTTCACTGATTCAGGGTGACTGGAGCAGGGGGTAGAGGCTTTCCCTCGCTGATTCGGGTTGACTGGGCCTAGGGGTAGAGTGTTTCCCTCGCTGATTCAGAGTGACTGGGGCTTGGAGTAGAGGGTTTCCCTTGCTTACTCAGGGTGACTGGGGTTGGGGGTAGAGTGTCTCCCTCGCTGATTCAGGGTGACTGGGCATAGGGGTAGAGTGTTTAACTCACTGATTCAGGGTGACTGAGCCAAGGGGTAGAGGACTTCCCTCGCTGATTCAGGGTGACTCTGCCGAGGGGTAGAGGGTTTTCCCCACTGATTCTGGGTGACTGGAGCTGGGAGTAGTGGGATACCCTCACTGATTCAGGGTGACTGGTGCTGGGGGTAGAGGATTTCCCTTGCTGATTCAGGGTGACTGGTGCTGGAAGTAGTGGGTTTCCCTTGCTGATTCAGGGTGACTGGAGCAGGGGATTGAGGGTTTCCCTTGCTGATTCAGGGTGACTAGGGCTGGGGTAGAGAGTTTCCCTCGCTGATTAACGGTGACAGGGCCTGGGTGTAGAGGATTTCCCTTGCTAATTCAGGGTGACTGGGGCTGGGGTAGAGGTTTCACTTGCTGATTAAGAGTGACAGGGCCTGGGGGTAGAGAGTTTCCCTCACTGATTCAGGATGACTGAGGCTGGGGGTGGAGTGTTTCCCTCCTTGATTCAGGGTGACTGGGTTGGGGATAGAATGTTTCCCTCGCTGATTCAGGGTGAGTGGGCTTGGGGATAGAGTGTTTCCCTTGCTGATTCAGGGTGACTGTGTCCGGGATAGAGTGTTTCCCTCGCTGAATCAGGGCGACTGTGGCTGGGCGGAGGGTTTCCCTCACTGATTCAGGGTGACTGGGACTGAGGATGGAAGGTTTCCCTCGCTGATTCAGGGTGACTGGGTCTGGGGTAGAGGTTTCCCTCGCTGATTAACGGTGACAGGGCCTGGGTGTAGAGGATTTCCCTTGCTGATTCAGGGTGACAGGGCTTGGACGAGAGTGTTTACCTTGCTAATTCAGAGTGACTGGGGCTGGGGTAGAGGTTTCACTTGCTGATTAAGGGTGACAGGGCCTGGGGGTAGAGAGTTTCCCTCACTGATTCAGGATGACTGAGGCTGGGGGTGGAGTGTTTCCCTCCTTGATTCAGGGTGACTGGGCTTGGGGATAGAGTGTTTCCCTCAATGATTTAGGGTGAGTGGGCTTGGGGATAGAGTGTTTCCCTTAATGATTTAGGGTGAGTGGGCTTGGGGATAGAGTGTTTCCCTCGCTGAATCAGGGTGACTGGGCTTGGGGATAGAATGTTTCCTTCTCTGATTCAGGGTGACTGGGCCTAGGGGTAGAGGATTTCCCTCGCTGAATCAGGGTGATTGTGGCTGGTGATTGAGGGTTTCCCTTGCTGAATCAGGGTGACTGGGGCTGGGTTGGAGGCTTTCCCTCGCTGATTCAGGGTGACTGGTGCTGGGGATAGACAGTTTCCCTCGCTGATTCAGGATGACTGGGGCTGGGGATATAGGCTTTCCCTCGCTGATACAGGTTGACTGGGGCTGGGGAGAGAGTGTTTCCCTCGCTGATTCAGGGTGATTGGCCTGGGGATAGAAGGTTTCCCTCGCTGATTCAGGGTGAGTGGGGCTGGGCTAGAGGTTTCCCTCGCTGATTCAGGGTGACTGGGGTTGTGGATGGAGTGTTTCCCTTGCTGATTCAGGATGACTGGGGCTGGGGTAGAGGGTTTCGCTCGCTGATACAGGGTTATTGTGGCTGGTGATAGAGTGTTTCCCTCGCTGAATCAGGGTGACTGTGGTTGGGTGGAGGGTTTCCCTCACTGATTCAGGGTGACTGGGATTGGGGATAGAAGGTTTCCCTCGCTGATTAAGGGTGACTGGGGCTGGGGGTAGAGGATTTCCCTCGCTGGTTTAGGGTGACTTAGGCTGGTGATAGAGGGTTTTCCTCGCTGATTCAGGGTGACTGGAGCTCGGGGTAGAGGGTTTCTCTTACTGATTCAGGGTGACTGGGGCAGGGTTAGAGGGTTTCCCTCGCTGATTCAGGGTGACTGGGGCTGGGAGTAGTGGGATTCCCTCACTGATTCAGGGTGACTGGGACTGGGGGTAGAGGATTTCCCTTGCTGATTCAGGGTGACTGGTGCTGGAAGTAGTGGGCTTCCCTTCCTGATTCAGGGTGACTGTGAACGGGATAGAGTGTTTCCCTCGCTGATTCAGGGTGACTAGGGCTGGGTAGAGGGATTCCCTCGCTGATTCAGGGAGACTCAGCCTCGTGATAGAGTGTTTCCATCACTGATTGAGGTTGACTGGGGTTTGGTTACAGGGTTTACCTCACTGATTCAGGTTGACTCGGCCTGGGGGTAGAGGTTTCCCTTGCTGATTCAGGGTGACTGGGGCTGGGGATAGAAGGTTTCTCTCGCTGATTCAGGGTGACTGGAGCTGGGGATAGAAGGTTTCTCTTGCTGATTCAGGGTGACTGGGCTGTGGATAGCAGATTTCCCTCACTGATTCAGGGTGACTGGGGCTGGGGTGTAGAGGATTTCTCTCGCTGATTTCGGGTGACTGGGGCTGGTGATAGAGGGTTTCCCTCGCTGATTCAGGGTGACTGGAGCTGGGGGTAGAGGGTTTCTCTTACTGATTCAGGGTGACTGGGGCAGGGTTAGAGGGTTTCCCTCGCTGAGCCAGGGTGACTGGGCCTGGGGGTAGAGGTTTCCCTCACTGATTCAGGGTGACTGGGCCTGGGGGCAGAGGTTTCCCTCGCTGATTCAGGGTGACTGTTGCTGGGGATAGAGTTTTTCCCTCACTGATTCAGGGTGACTGCGGCTGGGGTAGAGGGTTTCCCTCGCTGATTCAGGGTTATTGGGGCTGCTGATAGAGTGTTTCCCTCGCTGAATCAGGGCGACTGTGGCTGGGCGGAGGGTTTCCCTCACTGATTCAGGGTGACTGGGACTGGGGGTAGAGGATTTCCCTTGCTGATTCAGGGTGACTGGGGCTTGGACGAGAGTGTTTACCTTGCTAATTCAGAGTGACTGGGGCTGGGGTAGAGGTTTCACTTGCTGATTAAGGGTGACAGGGCCTGGGGGTAGAGAGTTTCCCTCACTGATTCAGGATGACTGAGGCTGGGGGTGGAGTGTTTCCCTCCTTGATTCAGGGTGACTGGGCTTGGGGATAGAGTGTTTCCCTCGCTGATTAAGGGTGAAAGGGCCTAGGGGTAGAGGGTTTCCCTCACTGATTCAGGGTGATTGTGGCTGGTGATTGAGGGTTTCCCTCGCTGAATCAGGATGACTGGGGCTGGGGAGAGAGTGTTTCCCTCGCTGATTCAGGGTGATTGGCCTGGGGATAGAAGGTTTCCCTCGCTGATTCAGGGTGAGTGGGGCTGGGGTAGAGGTTTCCCTCACTGATTCAGGGTGATTGGGGTTGTGGATGGAGTGTTTCCCTTGCTGATACAGGGTGACTGGTGCTGGAAGAAGTAGTTTCCCTTGCTGACTCAGGGTGACTGGGGCAGGGGGTAGAGGGTTTCCCTCGCTGATTCAGAGTGACTGGGGCTTGAAGTAGAGGGTTTCCCTTGCTTACTCAGGGTGACTGGGGTTGGGGGTAGAGTGTCTCCCTTGCTGATTCAGGGTGACTGGGCATAGGGTAGAGTGTTTAACTCACTGATTCAGGGTGACTGAGCCAAGTGGTAAAGGATTTCCCTCGCTGATTCAGGGTGACTGGGCCGAGGGGTAGAGTGTTTCCCTCGTTGATTCAGGGTGACTCTGCCGAGGGGTAGAGGGTTTTCCTCACTGATTCTGGGTGACTGGAGCTGGGAGTAGTGGGATTCCCTCACTGATTCAGGGTGACTGGTGCTGGGGGTAGAGGATTTCCCTTGCTGATTCAGGGTGATTGGGACTGGTGCTGGAAGTAGTGGGTTTCCCTTGCTGATTCAGGGTGACTGGGGCGGGGATAGAGGGTTTCCCTCGCTGATTCAGGGTGACTAGGGTTGGGTAGAGGGTTTCCCTCGCTGATTCAGGGTGACCAAGGCTGGGTAGAGGGTTTCCCTCGCTGATTCAGGGTGACTAGGCCTCGTGATAGAGTGTTTCCATCACTGATTGAGGGTGACTGGGGTTTGGGTACAGGGTTTCCCTCACTGATTCAGGTTGACTGGGCCTGGGGGTAGAGGTTTCCCTTGCTGATTCAGGGTGACTGGGCCTGGGGTAGAGGTTTTCCTCGCTGATTCAGGGTGACTGGGGCTGGGGATAGAAGGTGTCTCTTGCTGATTCAGGGTGACTGGGCTGGGGATAGCAGGTTTCCCTCACTGATTCAGGGTGACTGGGGCTGGGGGTAGAGGATTTCCCTCGCTGATTTAGGGTGACTGGGGCTGGTGATAGAGGGTTTCCCTCGCTGATTCAGGGTGACTGGAGCTGGGGGTAGAGGGTTTCTCTTACTGATTCAGGGTGACTGGGGCAGGGTTAGAGGGTTTCCCTCGCTGATTCAGGGTGACTGGGCCTGGGGGCAGAGGTTTCCCTCACTGATTCAGGTTGACTGGGCCTGAGGGTAGAGGGTTTCCCTCGCTGATTCAGGGTGACTGGGCCTGTGGGCAGAGGTTTCCCCCACTGATTCAGGTTGACTGGGCCTGGGGGTTGCGGTTTCCCTCACTGATTCAGGGTGACTGGGGCTGGGGATAGAGGGTTTCCCTTGCTGATTCAGGATGACTGGGGCTGGGGTAGAGGGTTTCGCTCGCTGATACAGGGTTATTGGGGCTGGTGATAGAGTGTTTCCCTCGTTGAATCAGGGTGACTGTGGTTGCGTGGAGGGTTTCCCTCACTGATTCAGGGTGACTGGGCCTGGGTGTAGAGGGTTTCCCTCGCTGATTCAGGGTGGCTGGGGCTTGGACTAGAGTGTTTCCCTTGCTGATTCAGGGTGACTGGGGCTGGGGTAGAGGGTTTTCCTCGCTGATTCAGGGTAACTGGGGCTGGGGTAGAGGTTTCCCTTGCTGATTAAGAGTGACAGGGCCTGGGGGTAGAGAGTTTCCCTCACTGATTCAGGATGACTGAGCTGGGGGTGTAGTGTTTCCCTCCTTGATTCAGGGTGACTGGGCTTGGGGATAGAGTGTTTCTCTTAATGATTTAGGGTGACTGGGCCTAGGGGTAGATGATTTCCTTCGCTGATTCAGGGTGACTGGGCCTTTGGGGTAGAGGTTTCCCTCGCTGATTCAGGGTGACTGGTGCTGGGGATAGAGTTTTTCCCTCACTGATTCAGGGTGACTGGGGCTGGGGATAGAGTTTTTCCCTCACTGATTCAGGGTGACTGGTGCTGGGGATAGAGTTTTTCCCTCACTGATTCAGGGTGACTGGGGCTGGGGATAGAGGGTTTCCCTCGTGATTCAGGATGACTGGGGCTGGGGTAGAGAGTTTCCCTCGCTGATTCAGGGTAATTGGGGCTGGTGATAGAGTGTTTCCCTCGCTGAATCAGGGTGACTGTGGCTGGGGATAGAAGGTTTCCCTCTTTGATTCAGGGTGACTGGGTCTGGGGTAGAGGTTTCCCTCGCTGATTAACGGTGACAGGGCCTAGGTGTAGAGGGTTTCCCTCGCTGATTCAGGATGACTGGGGCTGGGGTAGAGGGTTTCCCTCGCTGATTCAGGGTAACTGGGGCTGGGGTAGAGGTTTCCCTTGCTGATTAAGAGTGACAGGGCCTGGGGGTAGAGAGTTTCCCTCACTGATTCAGGATGACTGAGGCTGGGGGTGGAGTGTTTCCCTCGCTGATTCAGTGTGACTGGGCTTGTGGATAGAGTGTTTCCCTCGCTGATTCAGGGTGACTGGGCTTGGGGATAGAATGTTTCCTTCTCTGATTCTGGGTGACTGGGCTTGGGGATAGAGTGTTTCCCTCGCTGATTCAGGGTGACTGGGCTTGGGGATAGAAGGTTTCCCTCGCTGATTCAGGGTGACTGGGCTTGGGGATAGAGTGTTTCCCTCGCTGATTCAGGGTGACTGCGCTTGGGGATAGAATGTTTCCTTCTCTGATTCAGGGTGACTGGGCCTAGGGGTAGAGGATTTCCCTCGCTGAATCAGGGTGACTGGTGCTGGTATGGAGGGTTTCCCTCGCTGATTAAGGGTGAAAGGGCCTAGGGGTAGAGGGTTTCCCCCGCTGATTAAGTGTGACAGGGCCTGGGTGTAGAGGGTTTCACTCACTGATTCAGGGTGACTGGTGCTGGGGGTAGAGGGTTTCCCTCGCTGATTCGGGGTGACTGTGCCTGGGGATAGAGGATTTCCTTCACTGACTCACGGTGACTGTGCCTGGGGTAGAAGTTTTCCCTCGCTGATTCAGGGTGATTGGCCTGGGGATAGAAGGTTTCCCTCGCTGATTCAGGGTGAGTGGGGCTGGGGTAGAAGTTTCCCTCGCTGATTAAGGGTGACAGGGCCTGGGGGTAGATAGTTTCCCTCACTGATTCAGGATGAGTGGGGCTGGGTGTAGAGTGTTTCCCTCGCTGATTCAGGGTGACTGGGGTTGTGGATAGAGTGTTTCCCTTGTGATACAGGGTGACTGGTGCTGGAAGTAGTGGTTTCCCTTGCTGACTCAGGGTGACTGGGGCGGGGGTAGAGGGTTTCACTCGCTGATTCAGGGTGACTGGGCCTGGAGGCAGAGTGTTTCCCTGGCTGATTTAGGGTGACTGGGTCTGGTGATAGACTGTTTCCCTCGCTGATTCAGGGTGACTGGAGCTGGGGGTAGAGGGTTTCCCTCGCTGATTCAGGGTGAATGGGGCTGGGGTAGAGGTTTCCCTCGCTAATTCAGGGTGATTGGGCCTAGTGGTAGAGGGATTCCCTCGCTGATTCAGGGTGACTGGAGCTGGGGATAGAAGGTTTCCCTCTCTAATTCAGGGTGATTGGGCCTCGTGGTAGAGGGATTCCCTCGCTGATTCAGGGTGACTGGGTCTGGGGATAGAAGGTTTCCCTCGCTGATTCAGGGTGATTGGGCCTAGTGGTAGAGGGATTCTCTCGCTGATTCTGGGTGACTGGAGCTGGGGATAGAAGGTTTCCCTCGCGGATTCAGGGTGATTGGGGCTCGGGGTTGAGAGTTTCCTTCGCTGATTCAGGGTGACTGGGCCTAGGGGTAGAGTGTTTCCTTCACTGATTCAGTGTGACTGGGGCGGTGGATAGAGTGTTTCTCTCGCTGATTCAGGGTGACTGGTCCTAGGGGTAGAGGGTATCCCTCACTGAATCAGGGTGACTGCAGATGGAGCCAACCCTGACCCTTGTTAATTTGTCTCTCCGTATTCTCTGCTTCTTCACATACAAGGCAGCTCTGAAAACTTTGTGGGGGGTGGAGGCCAATACTTGTGAAAGTTCACTCTGAGGGATGGATGTTTAACTAACTCCAGAGGCCGGTATCCTGTCAGCAAGTCACCCTTTATTTACACACGACTCCAGTACTGCCTGTTCAGAGTCAGCTCTCAGTCAGTATATCTGACACGCCTGATTTCTTTTTCAGAAGAATTACTCATTGCTTTTCATCTGACCCAATCTCATTTATCCAGAAAAAGTAACGCATTATTTCCACATACTGATTCCGCCCTCATCACCTCATAAATAACTCCATGGAGGCAGATATTCTGTCACCACATCACCCTTTATTCACATGTGCACAGTTCTTGACTTTAGTGCAGGTTCTTCAGTGTCAGTTCTCTGGGCGTCAGTATCTCTGAAACTCCTGTTTTTATCTGTTAGCCAAGGCTCCCTGATGGGGCCAAGTAAACAGCCCCAATCAGGGAACTCATATTCTATAAGGTCCAGCTGCCTGACCTCATCACAATCACTGCAACCCTCCTCCTCAGAGTCCAAGGACATAGGCCGCACCTTTTTCTTGGAGAGCCTTTAGTACTGGATTAGGTTCTTCTGACTCGGTGACGATGCGGCCAGTGGGTAACGGATGGGATCTCACCTTCACGCTAGAAGCACCTCAGTAGAATTTCACTCTCCTCTTCCCGCTGCTAATGTGTTGAGGTGGCTACATTTGTCATGTTCATCTCAGATTCTGAGGACTCTGCAATGCTTGAAAGACAGTATTAATCCACGAGATGTGACAGCCTTTTGAACTGTTCCGAGGGAAAGGGCATATTCTGTTCCTGCACAGTTTATGAATTTGTGGCTTTCATATAGTCCACCTGCTTGTAAAGGACTTGATATGTCACTGGTCCTGACATTGTGTCGACCACGCCTTTTTCCCATCCAGAGCCATTTCCATGATTCTTACTCCATACTATCTCTCTCGCTTGGCGGAGTCTTGTGTCAGGCATTGGTATTCATGATGCCATTTCACACACACACACCCCAACCCCCAAGGCTGGGACTTAACCTGATGCAGAATCTTCTACCCATTAGCAACTCTGCCAATGTGATCCCTGTAGTTGCATGTGGGCTGGTCCAGTAATCAAATAGGAACTGGGACAGCTTGGTATCTGGTGAAGCTGTCTGCTATTTCTTCAAGCCAGCCTTCAGAGTGTGGCCTGCTCTTTAAACCAGGCCATTGGCTGATGGATACAGCTATCCTTATCTGTTGAATCCCATTCGATTTTAAGAAATACCCAAATTCCATAAGGCCATGAGATCATAAGACATAGGAGCAGAAATTAAGCCATTCAGCCATTCAAGTCTGTTCTGCCATTCAGTCAGGGCTGATAAGTTTCTCAACCCCATTCTCCCGCTTTCTCCCTGTAACCCTTGATCCCCTTGATACTCAAGAAACCCTATCTATCACCGTCTAAAATATCCTCAATGACCTGGCCTCCATAACCTTCCGTGGCAGTGAATTCCATAGATTCATCACTCTCTGGCTGAAGAAGTTCCTCGTTATCTCAGTTTTAAAAGGTCTTGTCATTACTTTAAGGCAATGCCCTTAGGTAAATGATGGCCTATTATCTGTGACTAACACTTTCAGGACTCTACGTGTTGAAAAAGATGCACACAGTTTTCTATTGTCCCCACGTTTGACAAATGGACCCTATGCACATCCAAACACTATGAGTGGGTGTTTACAATGGCTAAGAACATTGAGCCCATGAAAGGACTGGCATGGTCAACATGTAACCGAGTCCAAGGCTTACTTGGCCATTCCCGTGAATGTGTGGGAATTGTTGGTTGTAATGGTTTGTCCTTGTTCACACTCTGAGCATTTTTCCACCAAGGCGGTGATATCTGCGTCCAATCCTGGCCACCATACATAACATCTCAATAGCACCTTTATTTTGGAGCCCCTGGATGACCTTGGTGGAGACCAGCCAGTATTTGATGGTGACTTTTACTCAGGGCAATCGTTCTTGCTCCCCATAACAATATGCTGTCCTTCACTGTGAGCTCTCTAGGTCCAAAAACGGTTCTGGTTGTGATGGCCTTTTGGTTTCCCTAACGCCACCAGCTGTTTCAGTTATGCCAGGATCGGATCTTTCTATGTACAAAGTCTGATATTATCAGCTGTGACTAGGATTGTGTCCAGAAAATTTTAAACTGTTATGGACTCTTCCAGCGGTGGTACCATTGGTGGTATATCTGCCAGTTGGTGCTGATGAAGGGCTTTTGCCGGATACATCGATTTTCCTGCTCCTCGGATGCTGCCTGACTTTCTGTGCTTTTCCAGCACCACTCTCTTGACTCCTATCTGCCAGCGGGTGACAGCTCAATGTAACCACATTCACCACTTGGCTTCCCAGATGATGTCCTAACTTGTAATTATATGCACTTAGTATTAGAGTCCTCAGCTAAATTCAGCCTGAAACATTGATTTGACTCTGCCTTATCCACTTTACGCAGACCAATTAAGGGTTTGTGTTCTGTTATTATTACAATTTTAATCGTAAAAGGTATTGGCAGAACTTCCTGAATCCAAATATGATCACCAATCCTTCTTTCTCTATCTGACTGGATCTACACTATACATCAGCCAAACTCCTGGATGCATGTGTTATTGGGTGTTCCTCTCCATTGGGCCACCTAACAGTGAATACCACCCAGATGCCACATGCGAAGGTATCACATGTCAACACCAGATTTTTCTTAGGATCGTAGTGTGCCAACACCTTAGAGATGATAGCTGTTTCTTTAATTTCCTGAATGGTATGGCTTGTCTACACGATCACTTCCAAGGAGAAAGTGCAGACACTGGAGATCAGATTCGAAGAGTGTGCCGCCAGAAAAGCACAGTCGGCCAGGCTGCATCCGAGTTACAGGAGAGTCAACGTTTTGAGCATAAGCTCTTTGACCATTTCCAAGACTGACTCTTTTTTAGGAACTGATGGAAACGTGCCTGGATGGAGGCAAGGTTATGTATGAACTTTACATAATAACTCACCAGCCCCAGGAAAGATTAAGCTCTGATACAGACAAAGGAGACAGGACACCTTTGAGTTTCCTCACTTTATCTTCCAATTGGTGTAAGTGGTCTTGTTGACTCTGTAGCCTAAGTGGGTCACTTTGATGGCCTTTGAAAAATGCCTTAGGACTACATCCAAGTTCTCCAAGCATTCCTTATTAGTTTTCCCTGTTATTAGAACGTAATCCAGATAATTGGCAATCCAAGGTAGGACTTGCAAAATGTTCTCCATCATCCGCTGAAAATTGAAAGGCTGATGATACCCCAAATGTCAGTCTTGCATATTGGTACAAAGCCTTATGGGTATTCATTGTGGCATACTTCTGGGAATTCTTATCTAACTGCAATTGCAAGTACACATGGCTCATGTCCCGCTTTGTGAAGGACAGCCCAAATGTCAGCTTTGTATATAATCCTCTCTGCAAGGGATTGGGTATTTATTCAGCTGCAAGAAGCAGTTTATTGTTTGTTTAAAATCCCCACAAAGATAAACTGACGCATTGTGTTTCAAAATCGGTATGAATGGTGCTGCCCTTTCTGCAAATTGGACAGGTTTAATGACTGCTTCACATTTTAACCTTCTGATTTCTGCCCCTATTTTTTCCCAGTGGCAAATAGCTCTGCAGAATCACGGAATTGCTTCCTGGTCAACATGTAATGTAGCCTTCGCTCCGCTGATAGTCCCTAGACCTTCCTGGAAAACTTCTGGGTATTTAATTCGGACATCACTCAGGCAGCCATTTTCTAATCAAAAAATGTTCAGCCAATCTAGATGAATCTTTCTCAACCAATTTTGCCCCATCAAGCTTTGGCCCAAGCCTTTTACTATAATCAGTGGTAACTGAACTGGCTGCTTCTCATAAGAGACTGGAACTGAAGTTGTACCCTTAATTTGTAAAGGTTCCCTGGTACAGGTTCTCAGTCTGGCCAAGGTCTCATGCAAACTTAAGGACTGAAGTCAAGAGCAAATTTTGTTAAAAACTGGTTCAGCAACCACTGATACAACTTCGCTGTTATCAACCTCCATTAGAATTGAGTGACTATTTAACCATACATTTATTTTGATTGTGTTCTGATTTGGATGTTGCTAAGCAATTTCCAAACCAGATGTAGGTGGACTTTACAAGATGTGAACTCTTCTGGAAACTGGCCTATGAGTGATCTTATTCAATTTAGATCTAGTTGACTCTTTAGCTGTCTCAAGTCCACACACTGGCAGCAACTACAATGGCTTGTTGGAAAAAAAATTTAACAGCTTGGCTTTGTTTTAGGGCCTTACTGTGGGTTGACCTAGAGTCCTTTTCTTCAAGATATGGCCTGAGTAAAGTTCTAAAATTGCCAAGAAATAGCTATCATTCCTCTTAGCTGTGGATGCACTATGATCCTAAGCAAGATCCAGCACTGACATTCAATGTCTCCCAACAGCATCGGGGAAGTATTAGCTCATAGGTGGCCCAGTGGACAGTAACGCCCAATAACATATGCATCCCAACTTTGACTAATGCAGAGTGTAAATATCCCCAGGTAGCGAAGCAAGGTTTGATGGTCACATTTGGAGTCAGAAAGTTTCGCCAATACCTTTACAGATGTAAATTTGTAATAATAACAGACCACAAACCCCTGCTACGTCTACATAAAGAGGACAAGGCAGTGCTGCCCATAGCTTCAGGCCAAATTCAGCGGTGGGCTGTAATACTAAGTGTGTACAATTATAAGTTGGAACACCGGCTGCGAGGTCAAGTAGCAAATGCTGATGCATTGAACTGCCTCCCGCTGCCAGATACATAACCGGTGATACCACCACTAGAAGAGTTTGAACCATTTTAAATTATCTGGACACACTTCCAGTCACAGGTGACAACATCCGGTCCTGGCAAAACTGAAACATCTGGTGGTGATGGGGGAAATCAAAGGGCCATCACATCCAGAATTGAAACCAGCCCACAGTAGAGGACATCATATTATTATGGGGAGTAAGAATGATTGTCCCAAGCAATGGTCATTGCTAGATACTGGCTGAGTTCCATTAGACTCATCCAGGGGTCTCCAAAATGAAGATGTTGGTGACAAATTATGTCTGCTGGCCAGGATTGGTTGCAGACATTGTCGCATTTGTGGGAAAGTTCTCAGATTGCTAACAACGACAAAAATACCGCCAACAGCTCCCCCACATTCGAGGGAATGGTTTCAATTAAATGTCGACTGTGCAGGTTATTTCATGGGCTCAATGTCCTTAGTCATTCTAGACGCTCACTCAAAATGGTTGGATGTGCATCAAATTTATTCATCATACATGAGGATGATGATAGAAAGTCTTCGCACATCCTTTGCAATACAGGGAATCCCAAAGTGTTGGTCATCATTTACGAGCAGAGATTTTGAGTATTTTCTAAAGTTGACATAGAAGGACAGCTCCATACTATCCACCATTCAATGGTCTGATAGGAAGATCAGTCCAAACATTGAAGGCAGGCTTAAAGAAACAGCCTACATCTTCACGAGATACCAAACTGTCCCGGTTCCTATTTGATTATAGGAACTGGGACATGATCCCTTCATGATCTACAGGGATACCTCCAGCAGAGTTGCTGATCAGGAGAAGACTCCCCACCAGATTAAATCTGATCTTCCTGGACCTGGGAGGGTATGCTTGGGGGTGAAATGGCATCAGGAATGCCAGTGCTGGACACAAGATTCCCCTAAATGAGAGAGTCAGTTTACTTCAGGGGACAATGTTTGGTGTAGGAACCATGGTAATAGCCCTGCATGGGTAAAAGACATGGTTGACATGAGGTCAGGTCCAGTGACATATAAAGCTCAGGTAGGTACGACAGTTCTGAATAAGCACATGGACCATATGAAAGCTGCAAACTGTCAAACAGTGTGGGAGCAAAACATGCCTGGGTGTTGGAATGCCTTTCTGACTGTTCCAGAACCCATAGGTTCTCCCTCTCCATCAAGTATTGCAGATAACTCTGAATCTGAGATGGACATGGCATATGTCACTGCCATGACACCTTTGAACTCTCTGCATGTCCAGCCATTTTGAGTGGGCCTCTACAATAACTAAGAACATTGAGCGCATGAAAGGACCTGCATATTCAACATATGACTGAGTCCAATGTTTACCCAGCCATTCGTGCCTAAAGAGGTGAATTAATTTCTTCTGAGACATTTTGGGCACAAGAGGTGGACTACTGTATCAGAGGCAGATTTGGAAGAAATGACCCAGTGCTAAAATGGCCCAACAGGAGATATAAAAAGTAGAACTAGCCAATGTCCTTGGACTTAGAGGGGGAGGGATGTAATGATTATAATGAGATCAGCCAGCTGGAATTCATAAAATATGAGTACCCTGACTGGGGCTGTTACTCTGTCCAATTTGGGAGCCCTGGCTGACAGATAAGAGCAGGCATGTCAGACATCCTGCTCACTCTGAGAGCCGGATCTGAAGCAGCTGGATCAAGGACTCTCCACATATAAATGAAGGGCGACTAGGTAATGGGATACCGACCTCTCTGAAGTTATTTCACAAATCTTCAACATAGCAAAAAGATTTGAGGCAAAACAAAAAATCCTATTGCATGTAAAAGAGAAAATAGATATAATATCTACTTGACCACAACAGCAAGGAGATGAAATTGACAAACAGGAATAAAGTTTTAGTAATTAATCAAAATTATAACTAATTCAATAGTTAGGAAGTACATTTTTATTACTTTTCCAACAGTTATAGAGTCATAGAGATATACACCACAGAAATAGACCCTTCCGTCCAACTCACCCATGCTGACCAGATATCCCAACCCAATCTAGTCCCATTTGTCAGTATTTGGCCCATTTACCTCCAAACCCTTCCTATTCAAATACCCGTCCAAATGCCTTTTAAATGTTACAATTATACAAGCCTCCTCCACTTTCTCTGGCAGCTCATTATATACACACACCATACTCTGCATGGAAAAGGTGCCCCTTAGGTCCCTTTTATATCTTTCTACTCTCACCCTAAACCTAAACCCTCTCGTTCTGGAAACCCTACCCCATGGAAAAGACTTTGTCTATTTATCCTAACAGTCGATTATTTTAAAAAATGTAATTCCTTGCAGTAGCTATTAACACTAAGACATGACCAGAATCAAACTTTGTATCATGGTATGTTTGTTATCAGGTTGCTCTATGCAACTCCTTATAGGAACAATGTCTAAGGCTTCCTTCTGCTTCCACATTGGATGAAGTTGGACTGTGACGTATTTGGATGACAAACTAGGTAGATTGTTAAAAGTATGAATATCCATGTGTGTTAGAAGGATGTTCTGATTGTTGACTAGTTTTTTCATTCATTCATGGGAAGAGGACATCACTGGCTAGGCCCGAAATTATTGTCCATTCTTCGCTGCTCTGCAAAAGGTGGTGATAAATTGCCTTTGTGACCTTCTGCAGTTTTTGTAGTATAGGGACAGCCACAATTCTCAGGATTTTGATCCAGCTAAATGAAGAAAGGACAATATATTTCTAAATCACATGGTTTGTTGCTTGGAGGGAACTTTGATGCACCCATGTTTGAATATTCCCATGTATGTATTGCTCTTCTCCTTTGGATAGTTGAGTCCGTGGGTTTGGAAGGGGCTGTTGAAGGAGCATGAGCAAATTTTGAGCCATTTAACTTGCATAAGCTTATGACACCAGTCATCCTTTCTTATAAGAAATACATTATACTTAACATTAGTTATCTTATTTTTAAAAGTCGCAGTGCTAAAATGAAGATGTGTCAGTGCCTAATACAAGTAACTGGAAGCTATCCAACAGCAGAATGATCTTTGTAAACTTTCATTATTTTCCATATGTCTCTATGGACTCATTTCCCTAACTTTACTGTTCCTCCTAATAACTTTACTATCCACATAGGCCAAGGCCCAAGTTCATTTAAAGTGGCGATGAGGGAAGTTACAGAACATTGTTCCGAACAGGACTTTAGTTGTTTTAGATAAGGGTTCCACTTCAGAAAGTCAATTTTAATTTTAGCTTATAGACTGTTATATCAGAGAAACAGTCTGCTATTGTGTTTTCATCCACTAAGCCACCTGCTGTCATCTTACTCTCCTAGCCACTTAATTTCCTTTTCCACAAACAGCTCCCTAATTCACATTTTAAAATGTGTGAATGTTGCTTCAATATTAATTTGCAGCTGCAAATTCTACTTTTAACCACCTTCTGTGCAAAGAATGTTTTTGGCAGTATTGCTTTTGGTTAGTTTTGTGATTTATGTCGGCTTGCTTTGGATTCTTCAATGAGTGGAAACAGCTTATCACTATTTATCTTATAACTTTCAAAGTCTCATAATCTTGAATGTCTCTATCTCTCATCACTCACAGCAAAAGAAACATCAATATATACCATAATGTTTCTTTTATTCTTTTGCATGGTTCCTCTTTATGTTCATTTGTGCATTGAGCTCATGTCTAGTTTTTGCCCCTGCATCTATATTTATTTGCTTTTGGAAACATTATCAAATTTTGGAAGTTGAATTCTGATTTCTCTTCAGGATTACTAACTTATTAATCATAGTTACTGCTATTTATTTCCAACATTGTTTTATTGTCTTTTCTACTGATTTGGTTTTTGAAGAACTTGCTAATGTCAGCATGACTTCTAAGCAAATTGAACTGCACGACAAATTAACTGCAGACATCCTTCACAGCAAAGCAAGAAATTGCAAAGCAATATTTTATGGAATGACTTTCCACCAAGTCATGTATATTTCAAAGAATCCCTACAGTGTGGAAGCAGGTCATTCAGCTCATTGTCCATATCACCCCCCCAAAGAGCATCACACCCAGACCCACCTACCTATCCCTGTAACTCCACATTTCCCAGGGTAATTCCCCTAGCCTACACAATGGCAATTTAGCATGGCTAATCTATCTAATGATCATATCTTTGGACTGTGGGAGGAAACTGCAGCACCTAGAGGAGACCTGTACAAACACAAGGAAAATGTGTAAACTACAGTCGCCCAAAGCTGGAATCAAACCTGTGTCCCTGGCACTGTGAGGCAGCAGTGCTAACTACAGTGCGGCCCTGTCCTGTGTCTACTCAGTCTGTGCATGGTAGGGTCCTGAGGAGTGCTGCTGAACAAAGAGACCTAGAGAATGCAGGTTCATAGTTCCTTAAAGATGCAGTCACAGAAAGACAGGATAGTGAAAACGGAATTTGGTACACCTGCCTTTATTGGTCAGTACATTAAGTATAGGAGTTGGGATGTCATGTACAGGACATTGGTGAGGTACAGGACATTGGTGAGGCCACCTTTAGAAAACTGCATTCAATTCTGGTTTCCCTGCTATAGAAAAGATGTTTGTAAACAGTAAAGCTTCTTCTGTGCTCTTATTCCATGCTGAATAGGCTGGGGCTGTTTTCCCTGGAGCATCAAAGGCTGAGGGGTGACCTTACGGAGGTTTATAAAATCATGAGGGGCATGGACAGGATAAATAGGCAAGGTCTTTTCCCTGGCGTGGGGGAGTCCAGAACTAGAGGGCATAAGTTTAGGGTAAGAGGAGAAAATTTTAAAAGGGACCTACCTAAGGGGCAACGTTTTTCACGCAGAGGATGGTGTATGGAATGAGCTGTTGGAGGAAGTGATGGAGGTTGGGAGAATTACAACATTCAAAAGGCATCTGGATGAGTACATGAATAGGGTGGGTTTAGAGGGGTATGGGCCAAATGTTAGCAATTGGGCCTAGGTCATAATGGGATGTCTGGTTTGCACAGATGAGTTGGACCAAAGGCTCTGTTTCCTTGCTGTATAACTCTATGACTCTTCCTGTCCCTGTAAGCTCTGCAGACCTATAAATGTCAAAGATATCTGCATTCCTCTAATTCTGGCCTCTTAAGGATTCCCATCTTTAACTGACTCACCAATAATGGCCATACTTTCAGTGCCAAGGTTCTGCCATTTCCTTCCTATTGAGCTCATTATTGTCTTTCCACCTTCCTTGAAGATGTTGAACGTATGGGAAGAACTTATAGGGGTCTGAGTGACGTTGACTTTGGTGAACTTTGTGGCAGAATCGGATGAGAAGTCTGGCAAGACCTACCTTGTGGCCAGGAGCACCTCATTCCATCTTTTATGCTTTTAACAAGCGAGGTAGCAAGTTTCTCAGTAGGGAGCAATGAGTTGCCAGTCAGGGGGACTATTGCTTGTTATATATTTTGTTAATAGCCCCACTTACCTCATTAATATACAGCTTCCTATCTTAGCAATGTTATGTAATGAATGAAATTGAAATTGGAGTTACTGTGAAATTTGCAGTTGATGGGAAATGGATGCCTTAGCATCCCCTCAACACTGGTCTCCAACTTCCCCTACATGGGCCAGGATTCTTTCCTTGTAGCAGGTGAGGAACATAATGTTAGGTACCCGTACAGCCATATGGGCTCTCTCTGTCCTGTTATGAGCTATCTTCTCCTGTAATGAGACAATGGGAGAAATTGAGTGAAGTGAGAGTGGGTGGTACAGCTGATGACACATTCTGACTGACAAGCAGAGTGAAGGGTTAGTGTTTTCAGGGATTTGGGGTAACAATGGGTGAGGGAAGCTGTTACAGGTAATGCTGGCATGAGCCTTGTTAGGAGGTGGATGCAATAGCAGAGAGGGGATGAGTGTGAGGTGGCAGACAGAGGAGTGTAGCATTTATGCTGGTGCAGCTGAGAAGGTCATTGACCCTTGGGCAATGCTATTGACCATTTAGTATAAATACAAATTATTGTTTAGAAATTATTTAAAATACACAAGTTGAACTAAAAAAGTAAGCTTTTTTTAATATGGAAAATGACATTAAAAGTAAAATTTGATTTGCTAGTGCTGTCACATATGCTGTGTGCAATGACAGGTTGGGTAATTTTGTGAGTGATTAAGCATCAGACCTTAGAACAGTGTCACCTACAGGCCTAAGTTGGCACTATAACTACTAAAATGGCTTTCTACAAAATTGGGCCCAATCTTCCGCTTTGGGTCAGAATTACTATTTTCAACTCTGATCTGACAAAAGGTGACATAAATCCTTACCTGTGATGTTTAGGCTGGCCTTCTGTTGAAGAGTCCAACAGAACTCACCAAGTGCAGCAATCCTTGTGAAGAGTTTTGCAGAAGCCATTCCTCCAGTGCAGCATTAAATGGGGTATTCTGATAACCAAGTACAGTTTAAATGGGTCAAGCCTCTTTGAGAAATGATGGATTATAGGTGTGTGTAAGACGATAGGGTGGCTACTGGCTGGGGGACAGGAGTAGGTGTGTGAGGGACTGGGATGGCAGGGTAGGCTGGATTGAGGCAAAATTGGTTGGTGAAGTGTGGCCAAGTTGGGAATGTAATTGGGGAAAGTGAGGATTGGAGGACCATTCTGGTGGTGAGAGAGTACTGGTGCTGGGCCTAGTAATCAGGTCAGGAATGGCTTATGGGTGGTGAAGAAGTCATTGGGTGAACTGGGGGGGCACGGTGGAACGGGGGGGGAGTGTAGTTGGGTCAAGAGGTCAAGGTCAAGAGCTAGTCAGAGGGTTGCGGGAGAGTCGGAGGCTATTCCAGTGGGCAGCTCTTGGGTAGGGGGTGATAGTTCTTTAGTTACACAGGAGTTAGATGTAATTTTCATCTGTCTAACATTTCATGGTTTGATTTATTATTGTCACATGTACCTAGGTACAGTGAAAGATTGTGTTCTACCTGCAGAGGTGATGCGTACAGGGAGATCATACCATAGAAAGTGCATTAGACTAATAGAACAGAGTGAGGAATACAAAGTTACGGCTGCAGAGAAGGTACACAAACAGCAAGGTCAACATTAAATTTGAAATTTGAAAAGTGCATTCAGAGGTCTAATAACAGTGATGAAGAAGCTGTTCTTGAATCTGTTGGTCCCTGTGTTTAAGCTTTTCTATCTTCTGCCTGATGGAAGAGGTTGGAAGAGATTATAACCAAGATGGGAGGGGTCTTTGATTATGTTGGCTGCTTTTCCACGGCATCGAGAAGTGTAGATGGAAGAATAGATGAAAGATTGGTTTGTGTGTTGGATTGGACTGTGTTCACAACACTCTATAATTTCTTATGGTCCGGGTCAGAGCAGTTACCATACCAAGCCATGATGCATCCAGATAGAATGATAGAATGTGGATAGTTAACTATCTAGGTGAGTAAGTTGGGCCCTTTGAGGTCTCCGACTCTACTTCATAAATGGAGATCTTTCTGAAGGATTCAAAATGCAGGATAATTGCATAATGTAGATTTACACAGGCAATGGCTATGATAGTGGTGCACTGTGACGTACACCAAAGGTATAGGTGGTTATCTTTAGAGGAATATCCAGGGTCCAAATCTCTACAGCCCAGAAGGTCTGGCTTTGTATAAAAGTTTTCAATGAAATGCACATCCCATATGGCAATTTAATAAATCGCAAAAGTTAGGAAATTACTTATGTTCTGAAGAAAGATCACTGGACCTGATGTGTTAACTCTGCTTTCTTTTGAGAGGTGCTGCCAGACTGGCTGAGGTTTTCCAGCAATTTTTGGTTTTCTTTCTGACTTCCAGCATCTGCAGTTCTTTGTTTTTTCCATTGTTTAGGGAATTATTTATTTGCTTTCTCACGGTGTTTTCAAGAAATTGTTCTAAAGTTCCAGCTTAAAATATAATCTATTGATATCGCTCTAGCGATTTGAAGGACTTAAGGAGAATCCCAAAATAGTACAGGACAGATATCAAGCAAACAACAAAATAGAAACCCTTAGTTCTTCACTCATCATCTAATGGTGAGCTATAAAATGGTGCCTACATATTAGAACCAATAAAGATACAAATGCCTAGAAGTCACCTGTGGCAGCAGAGATACTGATCAGCTTGGAATACTGCTAAACTACTTCGGACAATAAAAATGAGAATTAGCTCAGAGTAATTCTTATCATATCCTGAATGACTTAGAAAGATAAAAGTACTGAAATTCCTGACAGGCCAGTGAATTATAGCCACTCAGGACTTCCAATGAAGGACAGCACAGCAGAATTATCCCAGACTCCACACATCTTCTGCTGTTTTCTGAAACCACTTGCACATTCTCTGCAGACATCTGTAACATTATTTCTGCAATGTTTTATAATTTGTGACTTTATGGAATGTGGGCATTACCGAGGCAAGCATTTACTCTCCATTCTTAACACTTCAAAAAGATCGTATTGAACCATTCTCTTGAACCATTGTTGTTTCTAGTATTGATTTAGATAAAAATCAGTATTCTACTAGGTTTTTTAAAAGATCACTCTCCCCGTGTCTGCGTGGGTTTCCTCCGGGTGCTCCGGTTTCCTCCCACAATCCAAAAGATGTGCAGGTCAGGTGAATTGGCCATGCTAAATTGCCCACAGTGTTAACTGCATTGGTCAGGGGTAGATGTAGGGTAGGGGAATGGGTCTAGATGGGTTACTCTTTGGACAGTCGGTGTGGACTTGTTGGGTCGAAGGGCCTGTTTCCACACTGTAGGAAATGTAATCTAATCTAATCACTGACACAAACAAAATGTGACTTCACATGTAAATTCATTATCTGGCAGATTCCTGTGTGGACACATGGAATGTCACACCTGCATGGAGTCAGGGAAACTTGAAACTGAAGAACTGAAATGGACAAAATAAAGAGACTAAATCATCCCCTCCTTCCACCTTCCACCAGCATGAAGCCAACTCCTGTAGACATGTTTTACACTTCCAGGGATATTGAAAATAGTTATAAACTGCCTGAAATCACAGATCTGTATCCGTTAGTGGCCTGATGTACTCGTTTGTAGACTGTAAAGGTCACATCCTGAGAACAGCCACTAAGAACATCTGCATTGCAGGTAAAAAAATGGGACTCACTCTCTCTCAGAGCTGTCAGTCATCCATCATTGAAAGGAAGTAGCACAAAAGAATTTCAATCAACCCGCAAAGCCAAGGATCTCAGAATTGATTGTTCAAACAGGAAAGTCAATGCAACAGATACTAGCCAATGTTACAGCTGCAACATTTTACTACCTACTCTTCATCAGTGATTCATAGTATGATCTATAGGTATTTTAAAACTTTTATCTTGTTTGGATTAATTCCTTATTCTTAATCCATCTGTATATGAGTTATGTTGTTTTTTCTTCTCACATTTAGTAATTGATAAACTAATTATTTTATTCACATAAGAAAGCTCAGTTAAATTGGATCCTTTAGAACATATGGAAGGAGAGGTCATTCATCCTTCTTAATCTGGGAGTTTAACAACGTGAGATACCCTCTCAGGAACGATAACAAATTAGGGAACGTCACTTAGAGATGGGTGATAATATACAGGCAGAAATACTAATTGCTACAGGCACCTTCTGGCATTAATGTCATGGGTGTCATATTTAATACCCAGTTTTGAACAACCCCCAGGTTGCCTGCTTCTGAAAGATGATGCAAGGACATTCATCATTTTAGTGCGGGTAGATCTCCTATAACGCCATAGTTGTGTTCGAGCGAAACCTCGCTTAAATAGAAAATCACTTAATATGAATAATGGGGCCTATGGGAAAAGTAGGCTTAGGGGTAGACAAGCAAAAAATATCACATACTATCATTCAAAAATCACCCAAAAGTCTGACACAAAGTCTAGCACATCCTGAATGAAGGTTGAAATCATATTTATTAACAAAAGTAAATTTAACACAATACATTTAAAAAATATAAGAAAACTGCTCTCTGTACAGTACTCTCACAGAAAGCTCCTCTGTTGTCAGCTGACATCAGCACATGCGCAGAATGGCACAGAAACCAGAGCTCACATCGTGCATGCGCAGAAAGATGTGGAAATTTCAGCACAGACATCGGCACATGCGCAGAACGAAGCACATGAACCGATCCCCACTGAAATCGTGCTATTGTGAACAGAGGTAAATGTTCTCAAAAATACTCTTCCCAAATTCTTCAGTAATGCTATAGCCAAATCGTGCTGCCAAAAGGTATGTTTTCCCAGAACTACCTGTAGAGCACTGTGGATCTCCTCTGTGGTATGTAATGATTGGACAGGATATGTTTAAAATTGTATAGCTCAGACTCACAAATATATTTCCTATAAAATAAGGAACTACAAATTGGAATTACATGAATTAGAATAAGTAAAAACTAAACTTTGTGTTCCCATGACATAAAATCCAACTTGTCCATTTCCAGGCCTCTCAGTTCAAGCAAGGTGACGCCTATTCAGGTATCCACAAAATGTCATGTGATTTTGATAGATGAGGGGATAAATCATTTTGTGGCCATCCACCACATATCAATCTCTCTGAAAGCTATGGGATAGAGTTATTGCTACTGATGTGGATTTAATCAGCAACCTGAATATAAATTGCTTCGTTTTTCAAATTGAGTTTACTGATCAAGTATTTGCTCCAACACGTTTACTTCATCAGAAACATAAAGTTCTCATGAACCTACACAGCTACATTGTGATTCAGAATGTTATTATTTTGTTTAAAACACATTCCTTGCTAGTGCTAACTGGTGAGGTTTTATAGCTGAAAATACCTTGTCCCCAGAAGAAATAATTTTAATAATGGGTTTCCTGTGCACGATCTGTTCATAATTAAATTTTAAATAATTGAAAATTACATTTTAAAAGAACTATAGAGAACAGCTACCTAAATTCATTGTTCTACGCAGGGGTGTGGCAACAGCCTAATGATATTATTGCTAGACAGTTAATCTAGTGACCCAGATAATGTTTTGGGTTGTAATCCCACCATGGCAGATAATGGAATTGAATTCAAGAAAAGAAAATCTGGAATCAAGAGTCTAATGATGAGCATAAATCCATTGCAGATTGTCAGAAAAACCCATCTGATTCACTAATGCCCTTTAGGGAAGGGAATCTGCCATCCTTACCTAGTCTGGCCTACATGTGACTCCAGATCCACAGCAATATAGTTGATTCTTAACTGTCCATTGGGCAATTAGGAATGGGCAATAAATTCTGACCTAGCCAGTGATGCCCTCTTCCTGTTAATGAATTTCAAAAAAGGGGACCAACCACAGTTCAATAAGGAGTGCGGAAGAGCATGCCAGGAACAGCTCATGCGAATATTGTGAACAGGAAAAGGAGTACCAGTCAAGTGAGGTACATATTCCTGGAGAATACTGAGCTTCTTGAGTACTGATGCAATTGCACACATCCAGGCAAATGGTGAGCATTGAGTCAAACTCCTGACTTGAACATTACAGATGGTGGTGAAGCTTCGATAGGTCAGCAAGTAAGTTAATTATTACAGAATATTCATTAAATTCCCCACTTTTGTAGTCCCATGCCATTATGGCTGGTGCTGTTAACCGTATTGCAGGTTACTGCTTTGACCAAAGTGATGTTATAACTTGTGCTTGACTGGTTTTGTTTTGGAGAAAGGTACGTAACCAGCATAATGTAACATAATATAAACCTTTTTATTTATGCTTTTGTCCTGAACTATGTTTAGTTCAAGGTCCCCAAGTATGACCAGTGTTGCTTCCGTCAATATGTAAAGAAAAAACAATTGCATCCTGAATTCAAGTCACATGCCAGAAAGCCATATATTGTAACATTCCCATTGAATGCATGAGTATTTTCTTCTAATCGTTATTACTAACAGTTGGCAGTCATTAATAGAGTATGTCAACCAGATTGTATTAAAGCTCTAAATCCAATAGATGTTGCAAGAACTCATATTAGTTATTTTCTCCATTTAACTCACACTCAAATGCTCAATGCTCTGCTACTGTGTAGTCTTTTTCTTCACCATTAGCTGACCTTGTTCAATGTTTTCTCTTTATCAGTTATGTGGACATATACGTTTTGTACCTAGTCTTCTGTGACAATTCTGCATGTATATGTGTATGTCTCTCACACATACAAGCACATCCATACACATATGTTATTTAGTAACCTCTTGCATGGGATATTTTCAATAACCTTCCGAAAGCTCAAATATATCTATCTATCCTGGTACTCCTTTGTTTATGCTGCAAGTTATGTCCTCAAAGAAGCTCAGACATCATATCCCTTTTATAAATCCATCTTTTTTAGTTATGTCCAATTTTGTCATTTTTTTAATAGCCTCCCATTCTTTCTACTCGCAAGTCAAGCGAGCAGATCTGCAGTTATCCTCTCTCCTTCCTCTCCCTTCTAATGGGATTATATTTATTATCTTACAGTCAGCAAAAACCTCTTCAAAATCTATAGATTTATAAACGTTTACTAGCATTGCAACCATTATGTCTATTGTTACTTCCTTCAACACTTTGGGAGGAAGCTCATCTGGTCTAAGCAATTTATCAGTCCTTGACTGAACTAATTTGCCAAGTACTACTTGGTTACTGATATTATTTTCTTTTTGCACTTCAGTCAGACAACCCCTTTCTCACCCTGTATTTCTGCGAAATTCTTATTTATTCATTCACAAGATGTAGGCATCACTGGCTAGACCAGCACTTATTGCTCATCCTAGTTAGGGAGTTAACATTACATTGCTGTGGACCTGGAGTCACATGTAGACCAGACCAAGTAAGGACAGCAGATTTTCTTCCCTAAAGGATATTAGTGAAACAGATTTTTCCAACAATCAGCTCTGGGAGCATCTTCCTCTGTGAAAACAAGTCAAAGTAACTATTTCATTTCTCTACCATTTTCCTGTTCACCAATATAAATTCTCTTGCCCCCACATGTAATAGGTCTACATTTGTCCCTGCTAATCTTTTTACTTGCACATATTGATATAAGTTCTTACAGTTCACCTTTATGTTCCTTGCTTTTCATACAATCATTTCGACTTCCTTATCAGTTTCTTGGCTCTCTGCTCTGTCTAAAATTACTTCCAATCCCCAGTCTCACCACTATTCCTAGCCTTTATAAATCACTTCCTTTAATGAAATGCAATTTCTTTCATTAACCATAGTTGATTCATCTTTCCTTTTCAGTGCCTGCTCCTTATAGGAAGGCATACTTGTTGTCGATTTGATATTATTTTAAAATATTAACCATTGCCTGCAAATATCTATTTGTTGTGTTTATTTTATTAATCCAGCGCAGCCAACTTATGCATTATGCCCTTATAGTTTCTTTGATGAAATTTAAGAACTCTAGCTTCAGAATTATCCATGCTGAATTCAAACTTCATGCAATTATCAATCATATGTTGGTCACCAATTCTCAAAGAGTCCTTTATAGAAAGATTATGTCTTAGCTCTTTCTCATGACAAAACACCAAATCCAAAATAGCCCATTTCCTAGTTGGTTCCTCAGATACTGCTCCAGAAACCCATCTCAAACACACTATGTAATTCATTCTCCATGGTATTTGTGCTGACTTAATGAACTAATTCTATATGCAAATTGAAGCTGCCTATTATTATTTTAATTATCAAAATATATGCAATTTGAGCTTCCTGACTTACAAGGTGCTCTTACTCCTGGTGGAGAAAGTGAGGTCTGCAGATGCTGGAGATCAAAGTTGAAACTTTATTGCTGGAACAGCACAGCAGGTCAGGCAGCATCCAGGGAACAGGAGATTCGACGTTTCGGGCACAGGCCCTTCTTCAGGAATGAGCAGAGAGTGTTCAGCAGGAGAAGATAAAAGGTAGGGAGGAGGGACTTGGAGGAGGGGAGTTGGAAATGTGATAGGTGGAAAGAGGTCAAGGTGAGGGTGATAGATCGGAGTAGGATGGAGGCGGAGAGGTCAAGAAGAAGACTGCAGGTCAGGAAGGCGGTGCCGGGCTGGAGGGATCCGGCTGAGACAAGGTGGGGGGAGGGGGGATGAAGAAACTGGTGAAGTCCAAGTTCATCCCCTGCGGTTGGAGGGTTCCCAGTCGGAAGATAAGACGCTCCTCCTCCGACCGTCGGGTTGTTGTGGTTTGGCGGTGGATGAGTCCAATGACCTGCATATCCTCGGTGGAGTGGGAGGGGGGAACTCCTGGTGTTCTATAAACAAATTCCACCAGTGTTTGCTTCTCTTTGCTGTTTCATAGCTCCATCTAGAGGCAGGGACAGAAATCAGGCACCCTTGTGCTACATTGACAGTGCCAAGCACAGTGGGCCCACTCTCAATCTAAGCATAACAGTCTCCAGAGAGTACTAGGATCCAATCGCCAGAGCCTGGCTCCCCCCAAATAATCTTAATCTTTGTTCTTTAATTGAGGATTCTCTCTTAAGATGTACTGATGCCATTCTATATTCGACATTTTACTTTTTGTCTATCCCTGCTAAATGTAGAATATCCTTAGATAATCACTTTCCAGTCTCAGTCACCGTGCAGCCAAGGCAATTAAATTGTATCCATTTGCCTTAATTTTGCATCCAAGTCATCAGCCTTTTTGTGAATACCATAGACATTCAAGTAGAGTGCCTTTAATTTTGCTATTTCAACCTTACTCTCCTTTTGATCTTATGTAATGCTTGCCATAGCTTTCTCTATCTTCTACTTTTACTGATAACTCTTGTACTAGTTTTGTTACCCTTAAATTTGAACTCCATCCTTAGTTTCCTATTTCCCGGCCATCTAGTTAATCTCTCCCAGCAACATGCAAATATCCTTGCTAGTTCCAGTCATAGAATTGTAGAGTTACACAGCACAGAAACAGATCCATCAATCCAATTCATCCTTGCCAATCAGATATCCTAAAATGATCTAGACCCATTTGCCAGCATTTGGCCCACATCCAGACCAAGTAAGGACAGCAGATTTTCTTCCCTAAAGCATATTAGTGAAACAGATTTTTCCAACAATCAGCTCTGGGAGCATCTTCCTCTGTGAAAACAAGTCAAAGTAACTTCCTATTCATGTGCCATCCAGATGGCTTTTAAATGTTGTAATTCTACTCACCTCCACCACTCCCTCTGGCAGTTCATTCCATTCACACACCACCCTCTGCATGAAAAGGTTGCCCCTCAGGTCCTCTTTAAATCTTTTCCCTCTCACCTTAAACCAATGCCGTCTAGTTTTGGACTCCCCTATGCTGGGAAAAAGACCTTAGCTATTTACCCTATCTATGCCCCTCATGATTATATAAAACTTTAGCCCCTCACCCTCCGACACTCCACAGAAAAAAGTCCCAATCTATTTGGCCTCTCCCTATAGGCCAAACCTTACAGTCTGGGCAACATCCATGTAAATCTTCTCTAAACCCTTTCACATTTAACAACACCTTTCCTGTAGTAGGGAGACCAGAATTGAATGTAGTATTATAAAAGTAGCCTCACAAATGTCCTGTACAGCTGAAACATAACATCCCAGCTCTGATATTCAATGCACTGACCAATGAAGGCAAGTGTGCCACCTAGTCTATCTGCGACTCCACTTTCAAGGAAATATGCACCTGCACTGCTGGATTTCTTTATCTGCATTACTGCCCAGGGCCCTACCATTAAGTGTATAAGACTTGCCCTAGTTTGCCTTACCAAAATACAACACCTCACATTTGTCTAAATTAAACTCCATCTGCCACTCCTTGGCCCATCAGCCAATCTGATCAAGACACCACTTATTCCGAGATAACCTTCTTCACTGTCCATTATACCACCAATTTTGGTGTCATCTGCAAACTTACTAACCATATCTCCTATATTCACATCCAAATTATTTATATAAATGATGAAAAGCAGTGAACCCAACACCGATCCCTGCGGCACACCACTGATCACAGACTGCCGCACCGAGAAACAACCCTCCACCATCACCCTCTGTCTCCTACTTTTGAGCCAATTTTGTATCCGATTGGCTAGCTCTCCCTGGATTCCCTGTGATCTAACCTTGCTAACCAGTCTACCATGCAGAACCTTGTCGAATGCCTTATTGAAGTCCATACATACATACACTCTTGCTTCATCAATTTCCTTTGTCACCTCTTCAAAAAAACTTAGTCATATTAGTGAGAAATAATTTCCCATGCACAATGCCATGTTTCCTATCCCTAATCCAACCTTGGCCTTCCAAATTAATGTAAAATCTGTCCCTCGGATTTCCCTCTAATAACTTACCCATCACTGACGTCAGGCTCACTGGTCTATAGTTCTTGCCAAGTTGTTTGAGGATGTGTCAACCAGAGACAATAGAGGGGAACCAGCAATGTGTTGGATTCAGACTTCCAGAAGGCATTAAACATGCATCAGCTAAGTCATCAGATAATAGCCCATGGTATTGGAGATAGTATATTGACATAGATAGACAATTGATACATGGGCAGGAAACAGTGAGTGGGGATAAGTGGTGCTTTTGCAGGTTGGTGGATGCTACAGGAGTCAGTGCTGATACAATATGTATCAGTGACTTGGAGGAAGGAAGTGAACATACAAATTTACAGACAACACAAAAATAGATGCAAAGACAGGTTGCAAAAGGGATACAAATAGTTTTCAGAACGATATTGATAGGTTAAGTAAGTGGGAAAAAAGTTGTCAAATGCAGTATAATGCATGAAAATGTGAAGTTGCTCATTTAGAAGGAAGAACAAAAGAAGAGTATAATTTTAAAAAAGGGAAAAACTGTGAAAAGCTACGATACAAAATAATTAGGGGATACGTGTGCACAAAACATAGAAAGCTAATATACAGATGCAGCAGGTAATAAGGAAGTCTAATGGAATGTTGTGCCTTATTGCAAGGGGATTAGAGTATAAGAGTAGGGAAGTCTTACTGCAACTATACAAGGAGCTGGTGAGATCATATCAGGAGCACTGTGAGCAGTTTTGGTCACTTTATTTAAGGAATGATATTTCATTGGAGGCAGTTCAGGCAAGGTTTATGAGGATGACACTTGATATGGAGGGACTGTCTTATGAGCAAAGTTTAAACAGATTGGGATTCCACTTACTGGAGTTTAAAATAATGAGGGATGATCTCATTAAGATATTAAAGATTCTTAAGGAACTTGGCAAAGCAAACACTGAGATGATGTTTGCCCTCATGGGACAGAATAGGAACAGAGGGCATAGTCTCAAAGCTAAGGTGTGAAAAGGGATCACACAGCTCAGAAGAAGCTCAAAACCTGACTCAGATCTCCCTCCAATATATGAGTAAACTACTGCAGATGCTGGAATCTGTACTGGAAACAATAAATGCTGGAGATCACAGTGGGCCAGACAGCCCCCTCTAATTTCATGTCAGGTCTGATGAAGAGTCACCTAGACTCGAAGAGTTTGCTTGCTCCCTCTCCAAGAATGCTGCATGACCTGCTGTCATCTCCAGCATTTGTTGTTTCCATCCAGTGTATGCCTGGTGCTGCTCCTTTTATGCCCTTCTGCACTCTTCATTGAACGAGGATTGATTTCCAGCTGGTTGCTAATGGTAATGTGGGGATATGCAAGGCCATCAGGTTATACTGAACCACAATAATTTAGAAGGGAGAACAAAAAGAGTATTATTTAAAAAAGGAAAAACTGCAAAAAGCTACAACACAAAGTACTTTGGGCGTCCTTGTGCACAAAACACAGAAAGCTAACACACAGATGCAGCAGGTAATCAGGAAGGCTAATGGAATGTGTGCCTTATTTCAAAGGGGTTGGAGTATAAGAGTAGGGAAGTCTTACTGCAAGTATACCAGGTGCTGGTAAGATCATATCAGGAGCACTGTGAGCAGTTTTGGTTACTTTATTTAAGGGAAGCTATTTCATTGGAATGACCATTGTGCCTCAAGGATGCCCAGTTTGAGGTTGCAAGATATGTTCAAAGTCCATGCAGTGATAGCACAATGATAAAGCTACTCAACATCATCTTCCAGGAAGCTGCTGATGTCACCAGCAACTGAAGTGACAGCCTGAATGTCCTGCTCACATTTGTGGAGGAAGCTGATCCCCTGCCTGTAAGTTGTGGTCTCAACTCCTTTGAACTGGATTTCTTGTGTCCAAACTCTCTGTCCCATGGAACAACAGGTGACTAAGGAGAAGTCAACAACCTCTCCTGTTGGTCTTGCCGTTACTCTTGTTCATGTAGAGGTGCAAGGTAGTGCTCCGCATGTTGCTAACATAACACGATAAAGCCAATAATAGACAGCATAAAAACACAAGAGCAGGAGTCAGCCTTGACTCTCAAGCTTACTCTGCCATTCTAGATCATGCTGATCGTTGGATTCAATGCTATATTCCCATGCAATCCCAATATCCTTTCATCTCTATCTTGAACTTACTTAGTAACTGTCCTGCCACAGTTCTCTAGGGTAGAGAATTCCAAAGATTCACCACTCTGAGTGAAGAAGTTCCTCTTCATTTCAGTCCTGTCTTTTATTCTGAGATTGTGTCACCTGGTTCCAGACCCCAACCAGGAGAAATATCCTCCCCCTATCAATGACTGTCCCTTTAAGAATATGCAAGTTTCTCTGAGATCCTTTTCCATTCTTTGAAACTCCACAGAATACACGCTGTCTTCTCAATCTATCCTCATAGGACAATGCGACCATTCTAGGAATCAGTCTGGTGAGTCCCCTCATGCAAATATGACTTTTCTTAGGCACAGGGACCCGAACAGTAAAATTACTCTACATGTGGTCTCATCAGTGTTCTATACAATTGAAGCAAGGCTTCTTTGCTCATGGACTCAAATCCCCATGTTATGAAGACTAACAAACCATTTGCCTTCTGAATTGCTTATTGCATTGCATGCCAGGTTTCAGCGACTGATGAAAAAGGACCTTACATCTCTTTTGGACACCAACACTTTCTAATTTCTCACCATTTTATAAATATTCTGTATTTTTAGGGAGGAGTGCTGTTTTTCCTGGAGGCCTGTGACCAGTGATGTTCCACAGGGATTGGTATTGGGTACACTTTTGTTTTGTCATTTATATAAATGATTTGGATGAAAATATAGGAGGCATGGTAAGTCTGTTTGCAAATGACATCACATTTGGTGGTATAATGGACCGTGAAAAAGGTTATCTAAGATTACAAGGGGATCTTGATAAATTGCGTCAATGGCCTGAGGAGTGGCAGATGCAGTTTAAGTTGGATAAATGTGAGGTATTGTATTTTTGTAATACGAACAAGGATAGGACTTATACAACTAATGGTAGGGTCCTGGGTATTGTTGTAAAACAGAGAACTAGGGGTTCAAGTACATAATTCTTTGAAATTCGCATCACAGGTAGACACGAGCTGAAAATGTGTTGCTGGAAAAGTGCAGCAGCATCCAAGGAGCAGGAGAATCGATGTTTCGGGCATGAGCCCTTCTTCAGGAAATTAGTGGTTAGGCCACTATTGGAATATTGCGTGCAATTCTGGTCTCCTTCCTATCGGAAAGATGTTGAGAAACTTGAAAGGGTTCAGAAAAGATTTTACAAGGATGTTGCCAGGGTTGGAGGATTTGAGCTATAGGGAGAGGCTGAACAGGCTGGAGCTGTTTTCCCTGGAGCGTCAGAGGCTGAGGGGTGACCTATAGAAGTTTACAAAATTATGAGGGGCATGAATAGGGTAAATAGACAAAGTATTTTCCCTGGGGTCGGGAGTCCAGAACTAGTGGGCATAGGTTTAGGGTGAGAGGGGAAAGCTATAAAAGGGGCAACGTTTTCACGCAGAGGGTGGTACTTGTCTGGAATGAGCTGCCAGAGGAAGTGGTGGAGACTAGTACAATTGCAACATTTAAAAGGCGTTTGGATGGGTATATGAAAAGGAAGGGTTTAGAGGGATATGAGCCGGGTGTTGGCAGTTGGGATTAGGTTGGGTTGGGATATCTGGTCGGCATGGATGGGTTGGACCGAAGGGTCTGTTTCCATGCTTTCCATCTCTATGGCTCTAAAAATAGGCTGAGACATTTTTTTAATGGAGCTTTGGAAGTTGAGGGGTGACCTTATTGAAGTTTACAAATTTATGATTGGCATAGAGAAGGTGAATAGCAAAAGGTCTTTTCCCTAAAATAGAGGAGTTCAAAACTAGAGGGCATATTTTTAAGGTGAGAGGAGAAAGATTTAAAAAGGATACGAGGCGCAACACATTTACAGAGTCGCTCATGTGTGGAATGAACTGTCGGACAAAGTGGTGGATGCGATTACTGTTACAGCATTTAAAAGATATTTGGATATGTACATGAATAGGACAGGATTAGAGGGATATGGGCAAAATGCAGGCAGGTGGGACTAGTTTAGTTTGGGAACATGGTTGGCATGGACTGGCTGGACCGAAGGATCTGTTTCTCTGCTGTGTGAATCCATGAATTTATGAGTAACCTCACATTTATCCACATTATATTCCATTTGCCATTCCTTTGCTCACTCACTGAGCTTGTCTAAATCCCCTTTGAAGCAATTTTACAATATCTTTACAAGTCACATTCATACCAGGTTTGTGTCATTTGCAAAACTGAAAATATTACTTGGTCCCCACATGCAAGTCATTGATATAGATTGTAAACACCAGGGTCTGAAGCACTCATCATTGCTGTACTCACTGGACACAGCCTGCAAACCGGAGAATAACCCATTTATTCCTCGTCTCTGTTTTCTGCCTGTCACCCAATCTTCAATCCATGCTACTCGACCCTCAATCTAATCACTTTAATTTTGTTAACTAGACTCCTATAAATAGGATTTTGACAAAAGCCTTCTGGAAATCTTAGAATGACACATACATTAGCTCCCCCTTATCGACTTGGCTAGTAACATCCTTAAACTTCTTTTAGGTTTGTCGAACATATTTTTCCCTTCTGAAGTCCATGAGAACTCTGTTCAAGCAAGCAATTTTTTTTTTAAATTCCACATCCTTTATAATATACTTCAGTATTATTTTTGTTACTAACATCAGGACAACAGGACTGTACTTCTGTTTTCTCCCTCTCCTTTCTTAAATGGTGAGTTTATATTTGCAACCTGTCAATCTGCAGGTCTTTTTTTGCTTTTGTTTGTGTCTTTTAAACTTTTTAAACTTACTCGGACTGAAACCATTGGGAACAGAGGAGAGATCAGCACACGGACCAGAAGCTGTCGCATGGAGGTAAGTCCCTGATGGGAACTGGAGGTGAATCCCTGGACTGGAGGCTATTGCAAGGAAGCAAGTCCCTATTGTGGATAGGCGAAGTCCCTTGAGGACTTGAGGCAAGGGACAAGGAGGCTGTTGCGAGGAGGTGAAGTCCCCTTGTAGCCTGGAGGTGAGGGACAAGGAGGCTGTTGCGAGGAGGTGAAGTCCCCTTGAGGCCTGGAGATGAGGCCTTGAGTTTCGAAGCCCAGCAATGTCTGGAGACTTGGTGCCGACACAGACTGGGCTGAAAGGAGTATAAGTTGTGTACTTTCATTTTTTAAAATGTTCTTTTTTATTCTTATGCAAGACGTTTTTTTATTTATTACTGTTTTTTCTATTTTATACCAAATACTTAAGTATCTGTACCTAGGTATCTTGTACCTAAGATGGCACCATAAGTGGCAGCCTGTAAACTCTTCACTGTACACATTTGAGTAATGTGGCAATAAAACTAATTCAATTCATTGTAGAGTTAATAGAAACTTCTGCAGTCATCTATTTCAAAGGTCATCAGATGTCAGGGAATTGACAACTTTCATTCCCATTAGTTTCTCCATTTTGTTTTAGTGATACCAATTTGTTTCAGTTCTACACTCTCACTAGATCCTTAAATCTTAATTATTTCCCAAAGACTTACTGTGCCTTCCTCTGTGAAGACAGACACAGAATACCTCTTTAGCTTCCCTACCATTTCTGACTGTAGTGGACTATCATGTGTCTTTGTTCATTTTCCTTTTTACATCATTATAGAATATGTAATGATACCTTTTTATCTGGCTGTTTTACATTCTTTTTTTATTCTGTCTTTCTTTATCAGATTGTTGGTCATCCTTTGCAGAATTCTAAAATTCTTCCATCCTCTGGCTCAGTACAGGTCTTATCTTTTGCAATAGTTTAAACCTCCTCCTTTTATCTAATACCACCTTTAACTTCTCCTTAGACATGGGTCTTTCACTTGTCTTATTGATTATTTTTGCCATTAAGAAATGTGTGTTTTTTGAAAACCAAGTGTCAATTTTTTAAATGCTAACCATTTGCCTTTCCACGATCAAATCTTGTAATTTCTTTTAATCCACCACAGCCAACTTACTACTCACACCTACAGAATTGCCCTTGCTTTAATTTGAGACCCTAACTTTGCAATTGTTTTCAAACTTAAAGTAAAATTATTTCATCTTATGGTTGCTATTAACTAAAATTATTTTGTAACAAAATTATTAAGCAGCTTTCTCATTGCATAATACTAGATCTAAAATAGTTTGTGCAAATATGTTGGCTCCTCCACATATTGCTCCAGAACTACTTTGAACACATTCCAAGAATTCTTCGTCGATAGCATTGGTGCTCATTAGATTTAACCAGTCTACATGGAGACTAAAGTCATTCATGATTACTGCATTTTCCTTGATACATGCATCCCAAATTTCCTGATTTACATTGTGCTCTACATCACGTCCACAGATAAGTCACTCCTTAAATTTTGCTGCTCTTGCTGTTTCTTAGCATTAGACAACAAATCTTATATCCTAACCTTCTTTTTGGTGGTCCTCCCTCATTGATACACTTATTCAATCCATTATTATGAACAATCCCCCAACTCCTTTACCCTTTTGCCTATCCGTCCTAAATGAAATTTAACATTCTGTTCCCACCAGAGTGGTGGCAGATCGGCAACCACTTTCTATGGCAACTAAATCAATAACCTTTTACTCCTACAAGTGCTTACCTGAGTGAGTACGTTCAGATAGAGTCTTCATCGTTCTGCCTTTGTAACTCGATACTGCAGTTTGACACTGGCTGATTCTAGGGTTAGCTCTTGTCACCTTCCACTTTCTCTTATAGCTTTTCCATTTGCCATAACCTTCTTTGTTTTTAATTCTATCTAAATTCCCTCTTGGCAACCCATTCAGCTGACAAGCTAGTCTAAACTCTCCTCAACAGCAGTAGCAAATCTCCCTGTGAGGGTATTTTGTCCCAACCTTTCTAAGCTGGCATCCATTCTCCTTGCACACATCCACATGTCCCGGAACTGGTCCCAATGCCCCAGAAATCTAAAGCCATTCTTTCTGCACCATTTTATCAGCTGTGTGCTCAGTATTACTTCCTACTTCTATATTCTCTAGCATGTGGTAATGAAAGAAATCCTGAGAATAGTGCCTTAGAGATCCAAATGTTTAATGTCTTGCCTAGCTTCCTATGTTCTATTTTCGGGATCTCTTCCCTATTCCTACCTATTTCATTGGAATAGCATGGACCACAATCTCTGGCTCTTCACCCTCTCTGGAAAGAATATCCTGTAGCTACATTGTGACATCTTAACCCTGGCACCAAGAAGCTAACATACCACCTGGGAGATACATCTACAGTCACAGGAACACTTTAACGTTCGCCTGTTAAATCACTAATGCCATTCCACTCTTCTTGAAGACCCCCGCGCCCCCCCTCCCCCAGCTTGCAGTTGAACCAGAGGCTGGATTCTCATTAGATTCCTCTGTTAAACCATCATCCTCACCATCGAACCTGCTTAGTGAGTGGGATACTCAGTGGACTCTTGCACTTCCTGCCTGGTTTTTCTAGAGTGCCTAGTGGCCTGCCTGGTCTTAATCTGTGGAGTGACCACTTTGTGAAATGCACAACGCACATAGTTGAAGAAGTACCACAGTGACTCCAGCCACCGCATGAGTTCCAAAACCCAAAGTTCATACTTATGCAGCTGGAGATACTTCCCGCACATGATCTGTGATCATCTAAGCCACAAGAAGCATTCACAGTGTCCCACAGTGTTCTTGAAGAACTATGAGCGGCAGCCTCGAATCTGACCATGTCAGGATCTCTTCACTTTCACTACTCAACACCTTCCCTATCTGTCAGTTTCACTGAAAAAATAGTCTAATTTATCCTAGTGAGTTGCTTACAGCCCAGAAGGTAGATGAAATAGTTGTTAGAGCCAGAAGAGTTGGATAAAACAATAGTTCATGATATATTTGAATAAGTTACTTCCTTATCTGACAGCAGCAGCTAAGGAGTTTCCCTGCTCGTACAAACTCACCTAGGTGAAACCAGAGATAGGCTGAGTGATGTCAAGATCCAAACATACACAGGTTGAAAATTCCACAAGCACCTCAACCGACCTCTCTCAGAATCCAAATTCCATCCCCTGCTTAGTGAAAACTTTAAAACACAATGAATATTTGAGACAATGAGGGAAGAAGTCCAAAATTAGGAAATAAATTGCAAAACCCTTTTCTGTCTTTCACAATTGATGAAAATCCCCAACAGCGTTCCAGAAGGGAGTTTCAAGATTTTCAATGACAGTGAAGCAATGATGATAAAGTTCCAAGCAAGGATGATTTGTGACATTGAAGGAAACTTGCAAGTGATAGTGCTCCCATGTATATGCTGCTCCAGTCCTTTTAGGTGGTAGAGGTCACAGATTTCATAGATGCTATGGAGAATCCTTTGCGAGTTACTGCAGTACATTTTGTAGATGGTATGACTGCTGCCACTGTGTGTCAACAATGAAGTGAGTGAATGGCAAAGTTGGAGGATGGAGTACTAATAAAGCAGGATACTTACTCCTGCATATAGATATTTTAATCATCCTGTTCAGTGATGTTAATACACATGTCTGAAGTAGGTGGAATTTGAACCTAGCCCAGAATTTGGGATACTACCACTATGCCACAAAAGTCCCTTTTTCTTGCATAAATGCTGATCTATCTATGCTGTTTATATGAACCTTGCAGTTGAATGTTACCATTATTGGTCTGTCAAAATGGACATTATGCTGCAGATATATTACAATGTTGTTTGTTCTTTACATGGGCTACATTCAGGCAAGTGGAGAGTATTTTGTCACACTGTTGAGTTATGCCTTGTAAGATTTCTCACCTCTGGTCTGTTCTTTAGCCACAGCATTTATATAGCTGGTCCAGCTCAAATCTCGCTTTGATTTTCACTTCCCCGGTCCCTAACGCCTTATCTTCACCATGGATATCCAGTCCTTGTACACCTCCATCCCCCATCACGAAGGACTCAAAGCCCTCCACTTCTTCCTTTCCCGCTGTACCAACCAGTACCCTTCCACTGACACCCTCTTATGACTGACTGAACTGGTCCTCACTCTGAACAACTTCTCTTTACAATCCTCCCACTTCCTCCGAACCAAAGGAGTAGCCATGGGCACCCGCATGGGCCCAGCTATACATGCCTCTTCGTAGGATATGTGGAACAGTGCATCTTCTGCAGCTACACTGGCACCACACCCCACCTTTTCCTCCGCTACATCGATGACTGTATCGGCGCTGCCTTGTGCTCCCACGAGGAGGTTGAACAGTTCATCCACTTTACTAACACCTTCCACCCCGACCTCAAATTTACCTGGGACCGTCTCAGACTCCTCCCTCCCCTTCCTAGACCTCTCCATTTCTATCTCGGGCGACCAAATCGACACGGACATTTACTATAAACCGACCGACTCCCACAGCTACCTAGACTACACCTCCTCCCACCCTGCCCCCTGTAAAAACGCCATCATATATTCCCAATTCCTTCGTCTCTGCCGCATCTGCTCCCAGGAGGACCAGTTCCAATAACGAACAACGCAGATGGCCTCTTTCTTCAAAGACCGCAATTTCCCCCCAGAAGTGGTCGACGATGCTCTCCACCGCATCTCCTCCACTTCCCGCTCCTCCGCCCTTGAGCCCCGCCCCTCCAATCGCCACCAGGACAGAACCTCACTGGTCCTCACCTACCACTCCACCAACCTCCATATACATTGTATCATCCGTCGTCATTTCTGCCACCTACAAACGGACCCCACCACCAGGGATATATTTCCCTCCCCTCCCCTATCAGCATTCCGAAAAGACCACTCCTTCCATGACTCCCTCGTCAGGTCCACACCCCCCACCAACCCAACCTCCACTCGCGGCACCTTCCCTGCAAACGCAAGAAATGCAAAACTTGCGCCCACACCTCACCACTTACTTCCCTCCAAGGCCCCAAGGGATATTTCCATATCCGCCACAAATTCACCTGCACCTCCACACACATTATTTACTGCATCCGCTGCACCTGATGTGGCCTCCTCTATATTGGGGAGACAGGCCGGCTACTTGCGGGATGTTTCAGAGAACACCTCTGGGACACCCGGACCAACCAACACAACCACCCCGTGGCTCAACACTTCAACTCCCCCTCCCATTCCACCAAGGACATGCAGGTCCTTGGACTCCTCCATCGCCAGACCATAGCAACACGATGGCTGGAGGAAGAGCGCCTCATCTTCCACCTCGGAACCCTCCAACCACAAGGGATGAACTCAGATTTCTCCAGTTTCCTCATTTCCCTTCCCCTCACCTTGTCCCAGTCCCAACCCTCGAACTCAGCACCACCTTCCTAACCTGCAATCTTCTTCCTGACCTCTCCGCGCCCACCCCCACTCCAGCCTATCACCCTCACCTTAACCTCCTTCCACCTATCGCATTTCCAACGCCCCTCCCCCAAGTCCCTCCTCCCTATCTTTTATCTTAGCCTGCTTGGCACACTTTCCTCATTCCTGAAGAAGGGCTCGTGCCCGAAATGTGATTCCCCTGCTCCTTGGATGGTGCCTGACCTGCTGCGCTTTTCCAGGAACACATTTTCAGCTCTGATCTCCAGCATCTGAAGTCCTCACTTTCTCCCAGCTCAAATCTTGTCAATTTTAAACTGGTAACCTGCAGGATGATGATTGTGTTAGATTCAGTGATGGTAATGCCATTGAATATCAAAGGGCGATGGTTAGATTCTCTCTTGTTGGAGATGGTCATTGCCTGGTACTTGCATGGAGTGAATTTTACATGCCATTCATCAGCCCAATTCTGAAAAGTGTCCACGTCTTGCTGTAGTATATACAGTACAGTGTAGCTAAAGATCTGGGACTTGTGGGATGTTAGTTCCAGCTATGTGGCAGCAGCGGCTAGGATTTACAGAGCTGCTTTAATATGGAAAAGGACCTTCCAAAGCGAGCGTCGGGACCCCAAACTGGGTATTAGAAATTTTGGTTTCCCAAGCTCCAAGGCTGTAATGGCTGCCATGAAGCTCTGACTGAGTTATAACAGAATCTCTCCCATCCTTACAGACAAGCTGATATTTTGACAGGCCCTCCACCTTATCCCACTTACACAGATCTCACTGAGGGGTTGCAATAACTCTCAAGCAAAGACATGCCAGAGAATTCCTAGAGGCCTGGCACTCCAATCACAACGCCATAAACAAACACATAGATCTAGATACCATCTATCAACCCCTCAGAAAACGAACAGGAAATGACATCACCACAAACCCCAGGAACCCCATCCAGGACAAACATATAAATAGAAAGCAGGAGACAACAGCTTCGCTTCACTTGGAGGTCGCCACTGATAATGTTACCTAGCCAGGTAATGAAACATCTGGATATCAAATCTACAGCTCAGTGAGCAAACCTACACCCTAAACTCTCAAGCCTCCAAATGAGGTCAAATTGGGAAAAAAAGGTCTGGGAAGCACTGACACAGAATACCTCCCAATTCCTTTATGTAAAATAGAGGGTGGATAATTGAACTAAAGGAACAAAGGAGCTCATGCAAAAGGATAATGTGCGGGTTAGAGGACTTGAATCAAAATGATAGGGTTTAAGGTGGTGGAGAGACAGAAATCGACAGGTAGAACAGTTCAAGTTGGAAGATACTAAAGAATAAAGAGAAGGCAGCTGAACACTCTTTCATCAATGGTTCAACTGGTAATGTCCCTTGGCAAGCAATTGTGAATGTCAGGCAGATTGGACCCTCTTGTGGCACAGTGTCCCTACCCCGGACCGAGAGGTCTGTGTTCAAGACCCATCTGCTCCAGAGATGTGCAATAACATCTTTGAAAAGCTAGATCAGAAAATAGGTTAATTTTTTTCAACAATCAATTTACTGGCAGTGATTAGCATTTAAAGAGAGAAAAAAACAAGAGTCACGGTGATTTTGGTGGTAGGAAAGTTGCTCAGTGGTGTTAGAAAGCACTTCTGGATATAGAACAAAATATATTTTTGTAAAAAGCCAGCAAAGGGACTGTTGTGGAACAGTGGAAATGTTCCAGGAGGCCCAGGGTCAAGTTCTACTGGCTTTATCTTCATACCTTCTCTGAGCAAATTGATTAGAAAGTAACTGTGTGTGCCGAAAAAATGTCTCTATCCAGTCAAACAGTAATTAGTGCTGCCTCCTCCATCTTGTAAAAAATAAAACGAGTGACACTGAGCTGCCCTTAATGGGCTCTGCATGTAAATTAATCAATTAGAAAACATTGTGGTGGCTAATAGGTGAAAAAAATACCATAGATGATTTAATGATAGAAATAAAATGTCCAGTTGTGTGTAAAAGCACTTCTGGATGTAAAACAAACATGTGGAACATGCACAGTGGGTCACAAAAAGGCCTAAAGTGTGTCAAAAAGTTGCAAAAAAAAGACCAAATTGGGATTAGAAGAGGGATTTCCTTGAACAGCAGCTTCAGCAAATCCAACAAGTTTACACTGGGATTGCCATATCAGGGGCCAGGATCTCCAACAGAACACAATATAACATCTGTGGTTAAATGGAAGTTATTTGCAGCAATTTTAAGAGTTATGTGAATGTACGCTTAAAGTATGCACAGGACTGAAATTGTGCTTTGCTTGCAGTATAATGGCTATTTGATGGACCAATAGATGTGACACTCAATTGCAGTTGGGTCCATATAAACAGTGGAAATAAATCAGCATACAACAACAAGACTTGTACTTATATGTTCTCGTAATATTTTGAAATATCCCAAGGCATTTCACAGAAGGGTGGCAAAACATAATGTGACATCAGTTGAAATATAGAGATAGGCAACAAGTAGCTATGAAGTTTGGACAAATAGGTAAAAGAGGCACATTAAAAAATGTCATCGGTTGAAATGCAAAGAGGGAATTCCAGACAATAGAGCCTAGGCAGCTGAATGCATGTCCACCACGGGTGAAGCAGTTCTCATCAGAGATGCTGAAATACAGAGCTGGAGGAACCTGGAAGGAATGCACTCCTCTTGCTCTGACCATTCCTGTCAATCTGCACGCTTTTGTTGCTGAAAGATCAGCGTTCGCAGCGTTTCTGTTTGGAAACAGATTTTATAAAGTGACAACCCTTTTAAAGTGTTGGTTTAGAGGACCAAAAGTTAATCATTGCAAGCATACATTTTCATTCGTTAGGAAATGAGCTCGAGGGGGATGCACGTGTCTGAACATTGCTGGGACGTGAGAAACTGAAATGATGCCAGAAGCTGCTGTGCCCGCTCGAGTGGCCGCACACAACCCCAGAGACTCGGAGGAATTCACTGTTTGTTTGTTGTTCTTCGCGTCCTTGAACATTTGACGAGTACGTGACAGCTCGAAGCTGAAAATCCTTACAAAACATCTAAACATAACATCTTACGTCAACGCATCGTTTCAATTCCTGGATGGCAACCCTGTTTAACATGTTTAATTCCATCGACTTCCAGCCCGGATTTGGAAACCTACAACACAAGCTGCCCAGAAGACAACAACACCGGATTTAGGAAACGGAGCCGGTGAAAAACATGTGGGCACACGCCTGATAAAAGGCAGCGTGCTGCGGCTCAGTGCAGACGGCCAGTGCAACTACAACTCTGGAGAGATGGCTAGGGCTAGCGCCGCTTGCTTATTGCTCCTTTTCACTGGGCTCACGGTGCAAGGCTTCACTCTGAAGTATGCCGTTGACTGTTCGTACCCGTGTGAACGGACCGCCGCGTGTCCCGGGACGGCGGGTTGTAAAAGGACCGTACTGGATGACTGCGGCTGCTGCAAGGTGTGTGCAGCCGCCAGGGGAGAGGTGTGTTACCGCACTGTGGCCGGAATGGATGGGGTTAAATGCGGACCGGGCTTACGGTGCCATTTTAACAGCGAAGAAGACGACTTCGGAGATGAATATGGTATTTGCAGAGGTAAATGCACACTGTAGGGGGTGGGGGGAAGTGAAATGTATTAATCCCACCTTCTCCGGGATGGTTCAGCACCTTGTGTGTGTTTAAGTTTAAGCACTGATGGTCTTTTATCAGAATGTAGGGGTTAAAAGGTTGCAGTATTTGGAAAAGGATTTGAAAGCTCTGTTAGGCTGTGAATTGAAGCTAGCCAGCCTTTCACTCGCTGTTATGTGGATGGTCTTTATGCAAGTCAATGGCCTAAGCATTTGGTCAGGGATGCAAACAGAAAAGGGGTCTCTGAAGAAGGGTCACTGGACCCGAAAGGTTAACTCTGCTTTCTTTCCACAGATGCTGCCACACCCGCTGAGTTTTTTTTCAGCCGTTTCTGGTTTTGTTTCTGATTTCCCAACACTGCAATTTTTTTTAAGAAAATGCATCCTTTCCGGTCAGCCCAGAGCACACCTTTGTACATACACTGAGGCAGGTCCCTATCGCACTGCACTGAGTGTCTTCAATATAAAATGAGTGGATAGCGTCCTGACCTGAAAAGTGTGTCCTTCTTAGGGGAAAAGAGGAGTCGATCCCTGGATGTCTCCGAATTTAGTTTTCCGGATTTGTATTCCCATATTGTAGATATTGGAGTGGTCATGATGCGTGCAATTCACGTAGCGCCAGACCATTCTCAGCTTGTGCTGTTATTTACAATTAATATTGGGGGCTCTGTTGCCCACTGGAGTCTTTTGGCAATAACTGAATCCACCTTTGAACACGCATCCAGCAGCTAGATCAGGAGTCCCGGCGCCTGTGGGACCATGTAAACAGCAGCGCAGTGGCTGGTTCCTGGTTAGCTTACTGCCAGTGCCCAGCTTGGATGAGGAGAGGCATCCAGACTGCAAACGGTAGCTGGCTCTGTCTCCCCATCTGACCCGCCGTGGTCTCCAGCATTTGTTTTCAACCCACCGCCAATATCAGCCATGGAACATCAAAGTCTGAAAATGCTCTCACTGTTTACACCGCCTTCAGAGGTCTGTCAGTCTGCCCTTCTGCAAATCCCTCCTTTCGTCTGGTCGAGGACAGATCCCAGTGTCCCGGTCCCCTGACACTTCTGTCTGTTAGAGGTGTAGCTGATCGATGTAAGAGGTTCCGGCTTAGTCTAGCAACTGCATTCTTTGTTTGGAACTGACTGACACCTCACAATTAGAATTTCAGTCCTAAGGCAGATTGTAAACTAGCGGTTCATCTTAATAGAGCGCTGTCATGCAGCTTGCTAACTCCGAGCATGGGCACGTTCAGGTATCTGTACAACCTGGGACTGTGGGTGAACAAGGGAAACGCAGAAAGCCTGTATAAGCTCCTGATTGTAAAATGAATGCAGTTGCGGCGCGATCTCATGTTGCACACTCATTATGTGGCAGATATATGAGCGGGGGGGGGGGAGCTAAACTCAGGTCTTCTAGCTCAGAGGTGGGGACACTACCATTATGTTGTATAAGGCTGTCATTGAAGTTACTTTAAGCCGGCTGACCGCGCCGCTGTAATCGGGTGTTGCTCTTTCAGACTGTCCCTTTGGAACCTATGGCCTGGAGTGCAGGAAGCAGTGTCAGTGTCCGTTTGGGATCTGTAACAGGGAGACTGGCCAGTGCATGAAGTTCCCGTTCTTTCAAATCCCTGAAACAAAACCTGGAAACCGGAGGGAATCTGCGTCTCTACCAGGTAATCCACCGCAGCACAAAACTGCATCGACTCCCTCGGAATTCGCCCAGTATCGATTTGAATCTGAAACATTGCGCGAGGGTGGGAGAAATTGAAATATTGTCCGGGGGAGAAAGAAATCTCCCCAAATCGTGTACACACAGACAGAAATAATGCGCAACTCGAGAAATGAAACATTGAATGCTGTAAAGGTGCATATGTAGCATGCGAATTCATTGACAGTGAACCTCACTCGCTTTTTAAAACAGAAATCGAGCAAGGATCGGGACACAGCAGTGAGGACCTGAAGCAGAATCTTCTTCAGGATGAAACAAATAGCTCTATCGGAGAGGAAGGACAAACCCCCCGCTAATGTTTGCCCAGATTTCGATCTGAAATGAGTTCTGTTGGAACTCATTGTATAATGCAATTCTTGGATGTTGTATTGAAACACGCGCCTATGTGGACTATGAAATGTTGTTTGTACAGAAGCACTATTTTGTTAATAATTGACATTCTTAACTTTATTATATTTTGTAGAAAGTGCCTTAAAACATTGTGTGTCATCCACGGTCCCAAAGGATAAAGTTTCAGAGCATGGATCTGCCCGCCATAGCAGATGTAGCTTTTAAGAACTTTGATTTCTGTGTTTATGCCAACACGCTCCTTTCATCTTACACATATTAAAATTCAGTGGAAGCCAGGCCTGACTTAAATACGAACTGACATTCAGGAAAGCACTTCCAGCACCTTGACTCCATTTCTGAGCATGGTTTGGGGAAAGCTAGACATTGAACAGGGAGTCTCAGTTACCACTCCCAAAGCTATTTTTCTCTCCTATTATGTCATTATAGTTTAGCATCTCACCCACAACACTGTCCTCAATTCCACTTAAAACTTACTGTGCTTGTTTAATCTAAGTTTGTTTTTAATAGTATGCATGTCTTATCTCTTTCCAAGCATTCCCATTGAAGCCTCCTTATCCTTTGCCTCATCCATTTTCAGGTCTATCCTCATTCCCCTCAGCTCTTTTCCCATTTGGAATCCCAATTTTCTAAACTACAAGTTTGTTATCACCTAATTGTTTCTTATTTCAATTTTTAAATTTGTTTAGGTAGTGTCCCAATCTACAAACTTAGCCTTAGCTTCTCCATTTAAAAAGAAATCAATGTGCATGCAAATTGGCAAAGATAGTTAATAGAGAATAGCTTTGCCTCAGAAAATGTAGCCACAAGATTGTATGTAAAATTGCTGACAATAGTCAACTTTGTTCCTTTATAATGCATTGCCATCTTCTGCATTTCATAATCTGTAATTAGCTGTTTTATTCGGCCATATATTGTACCAGCCTCCAGACCATTCATTAATTAGCAAATAACATTCATTCTTACTGTTAAAATATTGTAAAACCAGATATGTCTTTCAAAAATAAAATGTGTATATATAGTAAAATATTAGATACTATTCATTGTTGTTGAAACTCCATGTTCCTTAATAGAGAACAAACATTTGAATTTATTTTTGTGCTTCACTATGTATATATTGTCAAAACTAGCATAGGTGTGCAGAGAAGGCACTGTTATCTTTACTAAATGAACAGGTAAAAATGAAAATGCACAATATGTCTTTGAATACTTGAAAGTCAAAGATTGGTTGATTTTTTTTCAGATGGGAATATATCCTGAAGAGATTCCACTAAAATGTTAACCATCTTTTCAATGTTAAATGCCCAATGAAAAGTGGTGCCTTTCCATCTCATCTGATTTTATTTAAATGCTCCTCATTCAACTTTTTATTTACTAAATTGTTTTCAGAAAAATGTAACTATCATATAAAAGAGCTGAATATATTGTGGCGTTGCATGTATTTTATGTAGAAAAAGATGTGAATAAATTCAAATTCATCCTGAAGGGGCATGGATTATAGAAATAAAACTCTGACTGTATTTATGAAGCATTTTGTTTTATATTTCAACATTGCTGTTGGCGTCTTCTTGTTTGAGGGTGACAGTTTCCTTTGGTTTGAATCAGCTTGGCTGTACTTTGTTATCCTTAATACCAATTATCAAATTAATCTCCATGGTTTCAAGTTACAGATGAGTAAGACATAATTTCTACAACTACACTTTACTAATGTAAGTAATTAAATAAACACAGATGTTAATTTTATTTATAAACCAAACAAATCAGTTACTGATTTTTACCATAGACAGTAATAGTCAGTATTAACTGTTTAATTAATAGAAAATTCCATACCCAAAGACTTCTGTGTATTCTGGTGATTTGTATCATGACCACTTGTATACACAACTCTGCTGTAAGGACATCAGCAAGAAATGGCAGATTATGATACTGACAACCCTGTCAGTGCAATGTCTTTGTCTGCAACAGACTGCCATCCCAGAGCCACAGCAGCACAAGACAATGGTTTGCACCAGCTCCATCAGTCTGAAGACTGTCATCATCTCTATCGAAACATGAAGATTTTAATAAATGAGTGAGAAGGGATTTGGTTAGAAATCAAAATAATCTCTGAATAAAGAAATCACAACTACTTAAAATTTTACGTCAGAAGTGTAAGCCAAACTACTCAAAACGAACTCCCATCCAATTCAACTATTGAGCTGATTTTCCACATTTAGCAATAAACATTCCACTTTATATAATGTTTTTAATTGGGAGTCCTCAGTTTTGGTACCAATGTTTCTAAAAAGAGGGCATTATAAAAATAATCATGCTACATAAGAGACAAAAAAAATCACTTAGAATCTAGCCATGATTGATTTGTAGAGGGGAGTTGAGGGGACAAATAATCTACACCTTTCAAACAGCAAAGCAAATCACAGCTGGCTCATAAACACATATAATCCCACCTTTCTCGCGGGTTCGAGTGGCTGTCGGAGGAGAGGGCCGTGGTGGCGAGGGCGACCAGGGTTGGGGACGTGCTGGGTGCCGGGGGCCTGGGCTGGACGCTGCCGCAGGACATAGCCAGCAGGGCAGCGGTAGACGTCCGGTACGTGGCCACCGCCATCCGACGCCTTAAAACGGCGGTGCTCGGACCCGACGTAGTGCACCAGTTGGAGGACGCTCAGGTGTGCGGTGGGATCCCGTCCGCGCTCACCCCAGCCCGGACGGAATTTCACATTGGCCCCAAGGTCCCGTACTTCCCGTGGGAGCCTGTGCCCCACAACCTGAGCCGCCTCCGGAATTTTAATTTTGTTCCCTTTCAGGGGGTAAAAAGACGGGCCCTGTATAGACTGCTGCTGCACACCATCCACCTCTTCTCCCTCATCCACCATCCGGACACGCCTTGGCGTGCCCATTTGCCACCGGGCAGTGGGGATCCCCAGTGGAGGGCTCTCTACGCGGGAGTCCTCCCACTTTCTCTCGGGGATCTGGGGTGGAGGGTGCTGCACGCAACGGTCCCCTGCAACCGCAGATTGCGGTGGTTCATGGACTCCCAGCCCAACTGCTTGTTCTGTGGCGCTGTGGAGTCCATGGACCACGTGTATATTGGGTGTGGGCGTTTGCACTCCCTCTTTGATTTTCTTAAAAACCTCCTCCTCTGCTTTTGGTTGCACTTCAGTCCCATGCTCCTGATCTTTGGCCACCTGGTACAGAGGAGAGAAGGCAGGTTTGAAGACCTCCTTGTGGGTCTGCTCCTGGGCCTGGCCAAACTGGCCATCAACAGGTCGAGGCAGCGGGCTGTGGAGGGGGTCGTTAGGGCCGACTGCCTGCCCCTCTTCCGCGGTTACGTTAGAGCCCGGGTGTCCTTGGAGAAGGAGCACGCGGTGTCCACCAACACCTGGAGTTGTTCAGGGAGAGGTGGGCGCCGCAGGGAGTGGAGTGCATTATTTCCCCCTCCAACTCTATTTTGATTTAGTCCCTGCCCTCCCCTTCACTGTTTGATCACACAGCACTGCCCTTTGATGTGAAGGGCAGTGTTTGTCACTGGCCACCCGGGTGTTTTCCTATCTTCCTGGTGGTGGAAATTGAATAAAGATTTGTGCACCTTGTGTCTCTCACTGTGTCTCACACCTACACACACACACACCATGGGTGCTGGGAAAAAATAAGCACTACCGCAGTTAGGCGGTAGTGTGGGGGTTAAAACATAAAAAAAGAAAAGAAAAAAGAAAAAGAAAAAAAGAAGAAGAAAAAATAATCCCACCTTTGAATCATTCTGAACAATCTCCCAATGAATGCCATTCTGAATCCTGATTTGGAGGTACTGATGTTGGACTGGGGTGGACAAAGTTAAAAATCTCACAACACACTAGGTAATAGTCCAACAGGTTTATTTGGAAGCACTAGCTTTTGGAGTGTTGCTCCTCCATCAGGTGGACAACCACCTGATGAAGGAACAGTGCTTTGAAAGCTGGTGCTTTCAAATAAACCTGTTGGACTATAACCTGGTGTGTGATTTTAAATTCTGAACCATGGTAATCCTTCAACCAGCAAACAACATCAGATGTCTCCAGATCACTGCAATCTTTGTCATGTCCGATTTGAAATACATGCATTCAGAGAAACAAGCCTTGCTGGTACACTCAGGCTCCATCATTCATGCTCCTCTCTTCTTCTGGGACGTGGAAGCAGAAATAATGATCCTACAATAGAATTTAAGGAAGAATGATAATATGATATGTCCAGGGCAATCCAGAAACCTGTAGTTCACCATCCTTATTTTTCTGTACCTGGCCCTGGCATTTAGTTTCCGTCACAAACACAGAAGATAATTTCTTGTACAATTGGAATGTCTTTAACCCTTTCAAAGGAGAAAGAAAGAAACAGAAATAGAAAATAGAATCGCACAATATGAAACGTTGTTAAAATAAGAAACATACAGGGAAGAGTAATGTAAATGAATCAGAGAGTGGAGGAATTACAGAAGCAAAACAGAAAGAGGACAGAACATAACAAAGGATTAAGGGGAAAAGCTAATCCTGAATTTAATAATATTTATTTTTAAAGATATCTGATTCAATACAGCTTATTTGTTTGAAAGATGCAAAAAATGATAATTTTATTTGAAATTATCTTCATCCTTCAGGCAACTTTACACATATAACTACATAGACTTTATAGCACCGAAAGGTGCCATTCATCCCAAATGCTATGTTGCTCTATATGTGCCTCCAATGTGCTATTTCACCTGACCGTATCCATCCAGACTTTTACTCTTCATCATGCATCCAGCTAGCTTTACCTCAATAAGCATCTGTGCTATTGATGTCCTATTAATATAATTTCACATCAACTGTAACACATTTCACATCACATGTAACAATTTCACCATTCCAACAACTTTTCAGGTAAAGAAATTTCACCTAAATTATTGAAAATGACAGTTACTCATTCTCCAAAATATACTTTATAAAAAGTTGTTAAATTATATTCCATAACAATTTAAAATGTACATTACCAAAAGTGCAAAATGTAGTGATTGTAACAAGGTCAGACAGGTGGACCTCATAGAATATGCGTACCCTGATTGGGGCTGTCAATGTGATCCGATCAGGGAGCCCTGCTGACAGATAAGAACAAGAGTGTTAAGTATCCTGTTCACTCTGAGAGCTGCATCAATGCCAAGGACTCTCCACCTATAAATAAAGAGTGACTTGGTGAGGGGATACCAATGACCTTGGAGATATTTAAGTGGCAATGGGAGAAAAGCCTGCTCCTGAAGAAATTTGCTTGCAACAGATGTCTTTGAGCTGGGGTAAGCATTTCTGACATCATGCTATTATTTGGGAAGCTTGACTCATTCAATCCTGCCATTGAAGACTGGGCCCAGTATTTGGAATGAATGCATTTTTTTCTCCAGGCAAATGACACTAGAGCAGATGAAAAGCTAGGCGTAATTCTCCTGACAGCTTGTGAACCCGTAGCTTTTTCAGTTATCAGGGGCCTAACTTTCCCTGAGGCAGCAGATACTACAACTTTTGAAAAATTGACAGATTTAGTTAAGGAATATTACGGACCACATCTCCTTTAATTTTGAGACACTATCAGTTTTACTTGCCAATTCAGGAACCAGGGGAATCCATATTAGGATTTTTGATGAGGTTGAGATGACTGGTAGATGTATGTGATTTTGGTTTAACCCTTAATGAGATACTGAGAGACCATTTGGCATGTGGAATTAATGATGTAACTATGTAAAACCAAGTGGGCTTCAAACAGGAACTACAACTGGTTTTATCATTGGAAAATGTGGCAAATGAAGCAGATGAATTGCAGAGCATTCCAATGGAAGAGGACACCCTTGCTACCCCACCTGAGCTTGGGGAACACCACCTGAGTGAAGGCAATAGCACAGCCTCACTCAGAGCATATCCTGAACAGAGGGACTGTAGGTCAGCCCACAGCAAAACAAAGCCAACCTTTGGCCAAATGTTAAAAATTTTCTTCAGGATCCAGGCCAGCAAGCCATTGTAGTTGCTGCCTAAGACAACAGAAGAGTCCTACTTGACTTAAATTGAGCAGGAGATTCATAGGCTGGTATCCAAAGTGCATGCCTTGTAATGCCAACCTACATCTGGTTTGGAACAACCAAATTGCTCAGCAATATCTAAATCAGAACCAACCAAAATAAGTGTCTGGTTAAATGGTCACCCAGTTCTAGTGGAGGTTAATACCAGTGCAGACGTTTCAGTGATCACAGAACCAGCCTTTAGCAAGATTTACTCTGGACTCCAAGCCTTATGTTTGCTCAAGACCTCAGCTTGTCTGAGAATGTATATAACGGAACCTTGACAGATTAATAGTCTCTTACGAGAAACATAAATTTCAGTTACCACTGATTGTAGTAAAAGGCTTGGGCCCAAGCACAATGGGGCAAATTTGGTTGATAAAGATTCACCTAGATTGGCTCAACATTTTTTGATTAGAAAATGGCTGAGTGAAGGCCAACGTAGTGTTAGTCTACTTCACAGCCTGCTGCACCTGCATGCTTACTTTCAGCAACTGGTACACAAGGACTGTTGCACAACTTCCTTCTCCAATTTATCATCATTCAGATGATTGCCCTCACCCAAAATTACTGCAGCATTTTCCAATAAATAACAGTGAGCGCCATTAGCTTCATCAATACTTTTATCACCTTGATTACTGGTAACAGTAATAACACTAATTTTTTTTTACACTTTTTGATTATCAACAGTTTCCTAATAATTCACATGATACAGCATTCAGACAGTTGCTTTATTTACTCAAAAGTTGCCATCTACTTCTTTTACTGTGCAGTTGTAGCAACTGCATGGACTTAGAGTCATACAGTCATAAAGATGTACAGCATGGAAACAGACCCTTCAGTCCAATCCGTCCATGCCGACAAGATATCCCAACCCAATCTAGTCCCACCTGCCAGCACCCGGCCCATATCCCTCCAAACCATTCCAATCATATACCCATCCAAATGTCTCTTAAATGTTGCAATTATACCAGCCTCCACCACTTCCTCTGGCAGCTCATTCCATACACGTACCACCCTCTGCGTGAAAACGTTGCCCCTTAGGTCTCTTTTATATCTTTACCCTCTCACCCCAAACCTATGCCCTCTAGTTCTGGACTCCCCGACCCTAGGGAAAAGACTTTGCCTATTTATCCTATCCATGCCCCTCATAATTTTGTAAATCTCTATAAGGTCACCCCTCAGCCTCCGACGCTCCAGGGAAAACAGCCCCAGCTTGTTCAGCCTCTCCCTGTAGCTCAGATCCTCCAATCCTGGCAACATCCTTGTAAATCTTTTCTGAACCATTTCAAGTTTCACAACATCTTTCCGATAGGAAGGAGACCAGAATTGCATGCAATATTCCAACAGTGGCCTAACCAATGTCCTGTATATCCGTAACATGACCTCCCAATTCCTGTACTCAATACTCTGACCAATAAAGGAAAGCATACCAAATACTTTCTTCACTATCCTATCTACCTGCAACTCCACTTTCAAGGAGCTATGAACCTGCACTCCAAGATCTCTTTGTTGAGCAACACTCCTTAGGTGTATAAGTCCTGCTAAGATTTGCTTTCCCAAAATGCAGCACCTCGCTTTTATCTGAATTAAACTCCATCTGCCACTTCTCAGCCCATTGGCCCAAGTGGTCCAGATCCTGTTGTAGTCTGAGGTAACCCTCTTTGTTGTCCATTACACCTCCAATTTTGGTGTCATCTGCAAACTTACTAACTGTACCTCTTATGCTCGCATCCAAATCATTTATGTAAATGACAAAACGTAGAGGGCCCAGCACTGATCCTTGTGGCACTCCACTGGTTACAGGCCTCTAGTCTGAAAAACAACCCTCCACCACCACCCTCTGTCTTCTACCTTTGAGCCAATTCTGTATCCAAATGGCTAGTTCTCCCTGTATTCCATGAGATCTAACCTTGCTAATCAGTCTCCCATAGGGAACCTTGTTGAATGCCTTACTGAAGTCCATATAGATCACATCTACTGCTCTGCCCTCATCAATCTTCTTTGTTACTTCTTCAAAAAACTTAATCAAGTTTGTGAGACATGATTTCCCACGTACAAAACCATGTTGACTATCCCGAATCAGTCCTTGCCTTTCCAAATACATGTACATCCTGTCCCTCAGGATTCCCTCCAACAACTTGCCCACCACCAAGGTCAGGCTCACTGGTCTATAGTTCCCTGGCTTGTCTTTACTGCCCTTCTTAAACAGTGGCACCACGTTTGCCAACCTCCAGTCTTCCAGCACCTCATCTGTGACTATCGATGATACAAATATCTCAGCAAGAGGCCCAGCAATCACTTCCCTAGCTTCCCACAGAGTTCTCAGGTACACCTGATCAGGTCCTGGGTATTTATCCACCTTTAACCGTTTCAAGACATCCAGCACTTCCTCCTCTGTAATCTGGACATTTTGCAAGATGTCACCATCTATTTCCCTACAGTCTATATCTTCCATATCCTTTTCCACAGTAAATACTGATGCAAAATATTCATTTAGTATCTCCCCCACTTTCTGTGGCTCCACACAAAGGCCGCCTTGCTGACCTTTGAGGGGCCCTATTCTCTCCCTAGTTACCCTTTTGTCCTTAATATATTTGTAAAAACCCTTTGGATTCACCTTAATTCTATTTGCCAAAGCTATCTCATGTCCCCGTTTTGCCTTCCTGATTTCCCTCTTAAGTATACTCCTACTTCCTTTATACTCTTCTAAGGATTCACTCGATCTATCCTGTCTGTACCTGACATATGCTTCTTTCTTTTTCTTAATCAAACCTTCAATTTCTTTAGCCATCCAGCATTCCCTATACCTACCAGCCTTCCCTTTCACCCTGACAGGAATATACTTTCTCTGGATTCTTGTTATCTCATTTCTGAAGGCTTCCCATTTTCCAGCCGTCCCTTTACCTGCGAACATCTGCCTCCAATCAGCTTTCGAATGTTCTTGCCTATTATTGAAACAGAACCTGAAACATTAAAATAGATAAGTTTCATGACCATATCTAGCTTGTTTTTATTAACTCATTTTTGGTGGTGTGAAAATCTTCAGAACAGTGTTAACTACAGATAACTAATAATAATAATAAAAATAATAATAGTCCTTCATGGGTATTTCATTACTAAACATTTGAATTTGCATTTTGATACAGAACTTACATTTATATTACAAAGGCAAAATATTGTGGATGCTGAAAATCTGAAATAAAAACAAAAAAAACACTTGGAAAATTCAATGGGTCAGACAGCATTTGCAGAGAAAATCCAAGTTAACATTAAGATTAATTTTGCTTACGTCTGCAGATGCTGTCTAATCTGCTGAGATTTCTCAGCCATTTTTTGCTTTCATTATATTTACACTATGGCTTCCATGAACACAGAGCATTTCAAAGTGCTTCACATCCACTGGTTAGAAAGTATAGTGCCATGAATGGAAATGACATAGTCAATATGGTCATAATAACCCAACGCACAGTGAGAAGACCACACAACCTACACCATCTTTCTTCCTAAAGTACGTTATTTTAAAACATTATGACAATTAAAGTTTAAGGCAATCATATCAGCACCAGTTATCCACATGTTAAGGACAACTTGTTTAATAAAATAAAATTATAAAGACAAATCTTTTGTCTTTTTAATGTAACAGATTTTGATGAGATTACTAGCATTGATGCAGTAATTGTATTCCAGATCTCTGTAGAGCAAAATTAAAATAAATTGCTCAAGAAAAATCACAATAAATCGCCAGATATAGTAACGTTGAGTCATGCTGCCCCTAATTTTTTTTGGCATTTATTAACCCCCAATCGAAAATGAATATACGTGTAGGAAGCTTGCATCATCTGATCTTTTGCATGAGTTTAGTGAAATTTTGGCTGTTGTAACACAGGAAAGTCAAAAGTCATTACAAAAACTTGTGTAAGAAAATTCTGAAGCTAAAATAATATAAAATTCCTCGGAAAAATAGCTGTAGTACAACTTTAATGTCACTGCTGCATCACATGTTTAGAGAAAAATACAGGCTTAAGTATTCAAGTCTCTGGAGTGAGGCTAGGGTTTGTAAACTTCTGACTCAAGAGATAAGAATGCTGAAACTGAGTGAATGTTGAAACTGAGCCAACGCTGACGCGCAATGGAAAAGAATTCATAGGAAGTGAGCTGCCTTTAATTTCAGCACAAACTCAGCACCATGCGTCTCATAAATGAAAAAGGCACTTAAACGAGGAATCAAAAATTTGAATTATTAATATCAAAGACCAAAGTTTGGACAATGCTTCCTTCAAAATTAAACTTGCACCTGTGAGCTCTATGAATGCCTATTTTTGGCAAATTGTTGTGCCCAAATGATTTCCCTTCCTTCCTGCCTCCTGTGAAATTGATCAGCACTTCCTAACTCTGTTGTGTCTGTAAATATCCACAGGTGCTTAGTCAACCCCAGTCCACTATCGATGCAGCATTCATAGAATTAATGGTCATTTTGCAGGGAAGTAATTATTTTCATTTTGTAGATAATGTTACTTTTGGTGTTTAGTATTGGTAATTGGAATATCCATTAATAATTTCCATTCAACATGTTTATGTTGACAAAGAATCATACAAAGTAGTTTCTTCAGTTTGTACACACTGAAAAATCACACTGACACTTTCATATTCCTTTTTATGTTTTAATTTTGGTTATATTGGTAAGCAGGAAAAGCCACATTGAAAAATGTATTTTTCAAAAATGATACTTTATACTTTATACTTCGCTATATCTAAACTAAAATAATTAGGGTTCTCTTGCTCCTGCAGTATGATCCAATGCTACCTATGCTTTTGGACAATAGTTGGTCTTTATATTTGGAATCCATCCTTTCATAATGCCAGTCAGCTAGCCTAACAAGTTCCTGCTAAACTTGAGAATTTCTCTCCAATTCCTGATGGCAAAGAAGTTGCAGGAGATAGGAAAAAGAATCATATAAGAATCAAGAGGGTACAGGTTTAGAGTAATTGGGAAAACAAGCGATGGCAACATGAAGAAAAACTTGTTCAAGTGGTTAATGTCTGGAACACACTTGTTGAGGCTGTGCTGAAAGCCAGTTCAATCAAAATATTCAAAATAGATTCCATTAGATTGTTATCAGCAAACAGAAGAATGTGTCGGGTTAGAGAGCACTCGTTAAATTGTCCATTTGGAGAGCTGGTGCAGACATAATGCACCAAATAACCTGTTACTATGTTATAAAAACTCTTTGATTCAGGGTCACAGTGAGTGAGGCACATTCCCCAATGCTCACCAGTCTGTATATTGCCTGTATCTTGACCACACACAGAAACAGACTAACGTCACTGATACAGTGAAATCACACATACTGAATGAATTGATGAATTGATAATTTGCCTCGAACCAAAGTGTAAAAAGAAACATACTGACATCGCAATACTAACCAATTTTTACTCATGTTTCCCTTCCTCCTTTATCTGCAACTCAAATATCTTATGCATAAATGAAACCCCTGCACTATTTTTTTAACCTTACATCAAGCCTGTTTAAGAACGCTTTAGAAATGGAAAAGCTCTGTTTCATGATAGACAGAGACATTTAAACTAAGTACCAATCTACTGAACTTCTCTGAACATATTCAGAGACTCTATTTCATTCACTCCAAAACTGGTCAAGGCTAAATAGGATCTGCACATGGCCCTATTAAGGAACAGAATGGTATTCCTTGATTTGGATTGAATTAATCTGACAGTACACCAATACCTTTTCAATAGATTTTTGGGATTTGTCCTGGATCATTAATAGATGGTGCACTATAACAACACCCACTTTCAGCAGCTGTTAATATGGAAGCTCCATGGTCGACGAATATTTGGCATTGCCTCTACCCAAGTGCAAGAGCAAATGTAATATTTATCTATATTAACGATTATCTGCCAAACACAGGCTCATTCTCCCAAGACTAGATCAATTTATTACCTACTTTCCAAGTCAAAATTCCCAACACTCAAATATTTTGAAGTCACATACGAACTTGCAAATAATTACACTGGTTTTTCATCTGATGATGAAAAGCAATGGTGCTAACACCAATCCTGACTGGAATCCTGTAGGAACTCATTATTGTATTAAACAAAATGTTATGGTCCCCTGTCACAATTTGTTGACGGGGAAGCACACAAAACTCCTTGGTAAGCCTTTATACTGCTCTCCCAACTACCTTTGACCTGCCTCTCATTTTAAGTGAGGCCAGTAGTCATCTGCCTGGCCTCACCCCAATTGAAACTGTCAACTGGCCAAGGTTACCCTGCTAGAGGCTCAGGTAGGAAAGGATTTTAGGGTGAACTCTTCAAAGGGCTCCTTTTCCATATCAACAACCCTGCATAAAACACCTTTGATCGCAAGTCCATCAGGAAGTGGTCAGCATGTAATGTCCTCAAGACCCTTCAGGAAAAGGAGAGGGCGGATCCTGTTAAGCGGTTCTCTGGGCAGACTGTCAAAGTCATTTGGCAGAATGCCTCATCGCCAGAACTTTCTAACAAGCACCAAGACATGGCTTGGCTGGTGGTGAGAAGGGCTCTGCTGGTGAGATCCTTCATGCATGCCCAGACTCTCTGCCCCACCGCACGCAGCCCTCAAAGTGGCTCTGGAAAGGACGAGACTGTCACACACTTCCTTCTGGAATTTGCCTATACAAAGCAAGTCTGGAGAGGACTGCAGTGATGTTTGTCGAGGATCGTCCTGAGCAGCTCTGTGACGCAGGACTCCCGTGCTGTATGGTCTGTTCCCCGGGACGCACACCGAGACGAACATCAACTGTGCCTGGAGGATCATTAACTCTGTCAAAGACGCTCTTTGGACTGCCCGAAACCTGTTGATCTTCCAGCTGAAGGAGTTGACCAACGAGTGTTGCAGACTGGCACATTCCAAGGCCCAGAACTACGTGTTGAGGGATGCGCTGAAGCTTGGGGCAGCTGCCGCCAAGGCGCGGTGGGGAAAGACCACTGTGTAAGAAGAACTGTGGGGCCACCCAGTAATTGGGCCCCACCGATGCTTCAGCTAAATATCTAGATGGTTAACATACAGACTTGTATATACAAACGATTAAGTCGATCTCTGTATGTTAATTCATGCAATGTATACATATGAATGGCATCAGCAATTGTATAGATATCAAAATATTTTTATGAATAAAGTATATTTTTGAAATAAAAAAACTCAAGAACCCTGCATAATTCCTTTACCCTCACCCAAACAACGTGAATATGTCATACTCCGTCTTTCAACTTCTCTATGAAGATTCCTGATTCACTCTTCTCACCACTCTGTGTCATCATGCTCTTCTGAATATCACCTCTCCTCCCCTCTCTAAGATCCCCTGAACTAGCCTTGGAAATCAAGACTTGAATACACGGACCATTTTGTTATCTCAATCCTGGCCACCACTTGGACTAGAGTCTTGCACGTAATCAAGTTGGTCATCTGCACTCTGAGGTGGGACTTCCTCCTGAGTGAGAGCTGGAAGTCAGGCAGGGCTGGCCAGTCTCTCCTGCCTTGTGTGTGTTGTCTTGAGCCTTTCACCAAGTCCATCAGGAAGGATGTTGCTGGCTACGTCCAGGCCGGTCATTCTGGCCGGAGACTTCAACTGTATCATTGATGCAGGTGGACGATCGGGCGGGGGGACAGTAAACTGGACGCCACGTCCAGAGCCCTGATGGGCACGGTAAAAGATGCCAAGCTGCACAACGTCTTCAGCACCCTTGCAGACAGAGTGCAGCGTAGATACACCTGGTCACGGGCAGACGGGTCTATCCGCTCAAGGATAGATTACCTGTTTGTGTCCCGAACGCTCTCGGTCAGATCCACCGACGTCAAGCCGGTGTTCTTCTCTGACCACTGCCTCCTGCTGGCCGACTGTCACCTACAGGACGAGCAGGGGGTTGGCAAGGGAACGTGGAAGCTGAACACAAAGCTGTTGACCCCGGGAAACATTGAGGAGCTCAAGAGGGACTACGCAGGTTGGAGAACAGTGAAGCCCCTCTTTGAGTCCCCAGCGGACTGGTGGGAAACAGTAAAAGGGAACATCAAGAGGTTCTTCATCCTCAAAGGTGTTTAGGAGGCGAGAGAGAGGTGGGGAAATCTGTCCCAGCTCCAGGAAAGTAGGCAGAATCTGCTCCTGCTGCAGACGATGGGGGTCGATGTCACGGAGGATCTCAAGGAGGTGAAGGGCCAGCAAGCCTCGCTCTTTGCCTCGGAGGCCTCCAAGATAATCTTCCGGTCCAGGGTCCGCTCGGTGGAGCAGGACGAGACGTGCTCACGTTTCTTCTTCCAGAAGGTGCACAAAGAGAGCTCTGTGCTCAGCAGCCTGAAGGAAGAAGATGGCTCGGTAACGTCATCTCAGGCTGACGTCATGAGGATCAGTAAATCCTTCTATGCCAGTCTGTATGACGCGAAGCTGACCGACAGAGCGGCCTCCCAGTCGTTCCTGTCCTCTATCACGGAGGTCTTAGACGACAGAACACGCGAGAGGCTGGACCAGCCGCTATCTCTGGACGAGCTGACCAAGGCCCTCAAGTCCTTCGAAAAGAATAAAACTCCCGGAAACGACGGCTTACCGGTCGAGCTCTATTCCACTCTGTGGGACTTGATTGGCCAGGACCTGCTGGAGGTGTATGTCAGTATGCTTCGGGCAGGTACCATGAGTGAATCCATGAGGAAAGGCATCATCACCCTCATCTACAAGCGGAAGGGGGAGAGGGAGGAACTCAAAAATTGGAGACCAATCTCACTGTTGAATGCGGATTACAAAATTCTGTCAAAGGTAATCGCCAACCGGGTCAGGTCTGCTCTGGGGTCGGTGATTCACCCTGACCAAACCTGTGCTGTACCGGGCAGGAAGATTGCTGAGAGTCTTGCACTCCTCAGGGATACGATCGCCTAAGTGCAGGACAGAGGGGTGGACACCTGCCTGATCAGCCTGGACCAGGAGAAAGCCTTTGACAGGATATCACACAGGTATATGAGAGATGTTCTCTCCAAAATGGGCTTTGGGGAGGGATTCTGCAATTGGATCAACTGCTCTACAGCAATATTGTCAGTGCAGTCTCAATCAATGGGTGGGAATCAGATAGCTTCCCAGTCAGATCTGGAGTCAGGCAGGGCTGCCCTCTCTCTCCTGCCTTGTTTGTGTGCTGCATAGAGCCATTTGCCAAGTCCATCAGGAAGGATGCGAGCCTGAGAGGGGTGACTATCCCTGGCAGCAGGGGCCTACAGGTTAAGGCCTCCCTGTACTTGGATGACGTCACCGTTTTCTGCTCGGATCCGCTGTCCGTGCGCAGACTCATGTGCATATGTGACCAGTTCGAATGGGCCTCGGGGGCCAAGGTAAACCGAGGCAAGAGCAAGGCCATGCTCTTCGGGAACTGGGCCGACCAATCCTCGATCCCCTTCACCGTCAGGACCAAGCACCTGAAGGTGCTGGTTATTTGGTTCGGAAGGGCTGGGGCATGCGCCAAGTCTTGGGAGGAGCGTATCAGCAAAGTGAGGCAGAAACTGGTCGCTCTCCATCGCAGGAAAAAACCTGGTCATCAGGTGTGAGGCACTGTCATTGCTATTATACGTGGCACAGGTCTGGCCTATTCCCAGAACCTGTGCTGCTGCAGTCACCCAGGCCATCTTCCAGTTTATATGGAGGTCAAAGATAGACCGGGTCCGAAGATCTGGGCAACGGGGGAAAAAATACACCCAATGCCACCCTCACCCTGATGGTCACCTTTGTGTGTGGCTGCATCAAGCTGTGCGTGGATCCCCAGTACGCAAACACCAAGTGTCACTACGTACTGAGGTTCTACCTGTCCCTGGTGTTGCGAAGGATGGGCCTGGCCTCGCTGCCGCGGAACGCTCCAAGTAGTTGGACCGTTCCGTATCACTTGTCCTTCGTGGAGAAGTTTATGAAGAAAAACACCTTTGAGCACAAGTCCATCAGGAAGTGGTCAGCACGTAGTGTCCTTGAGACCCTTCGGGAAAAGGAGAGGGCGGATCCTATCGAGCGGTTCCCTGAGCAGACTGTCAAATCCATTTGGCAGAATGTCTCATCGCCAGAACTTTCCAACAAGCACCAAGACATGGCTTGGCTGGTGGTGAGAAGGGCTCTGCCTGTGAGATCCTTTGTGCACGCCCGGACTCTCAGCCACACCGCACACTGCCCTCGAAGCGGCTGCGTGGGGAACGAGACTGTCACACACCTCCTTCTGGAATGTGGCTACGCAGAAGAAGTCTGGAGAGGAATGCAGTGGTGTTTGTCGAGGTTCATCCCGAGCAGCGCCGTGACGTGGGACTCCGTGCTCTACGGCCTGTTCCCCGGGATGCACACCAAGACTAACATCAACTGTGCCTGGAGGATCATCAACTCGGTGAAGGATGCTCTCTGGGCGGTACGAAACCTGTTGATCTTCCAGCTGAAGGAGCTGACCCCGACTGAGTGTTGCAGACTGGCACATTCCAAGGTCCAGGACTACGTGTTGAGGGATGTGCTAAAGCTTGGGGCAGCTGCCGCCAAGGCGTGGGGGGGAAAGACCACCGTGTAACATCTGCCTGCCTAAAGAAGAACAGGGGGCACATGCAGTCATTTGGGCTCTGCTGACGCCTCAGCTAAAAATGTAATCGTACCGACCTGTAAATAGGAATGATTACTCTGTTTCGGTATGCAAGGAAATGGAATGTTTACATATGTATGGCATGTCCAACTTTACATCAAAGTATTTTATGAATAAAGTATATTTTTGAAATAAAAAAAATAAAAAAATCAGGAAGGATGTGAGCCTGAGAGAGGAGACTCTCCCATGCAGGGGAGGCCTGCAGGTCAAAGCCTCCCTGAACATGGATGATGTCACCATTTTATGCTCAGATCCACAGTCAGTGCACAAACTCATGAGCATCTGCGACCAGTTTAATCTGGCTTTGGCAGCCAAGGTAAATTGAGACAAGAGTGAGTCCATGTTCTTTGGGATCTTGGCCAACTGATCCTTTATCTCCTTCACCATCAGGATAGAGTACCTGAAAAGGTGCTGGGAGTTTGGGGTGTGCACAATCATTTAAGAGGATTGCATCTCCAAGATGAGGCAGACACTGAGCTCGTAGGAGCACCACACTCTCTCCATTGCAGGTAATAACCTAGTCATCAGGTGAGAGGTACTTTCTGTTATTGTATGTGGTGCAAATCTGGCCCATTGCCCGAATCTGCACCGTTGCAGTCACTCAAGCCATGTTCCATTTCATTTGGAGGTCAAAGATGGACCGTGTCTGCAGGAACACCATGTACAAAGCTCTGGATAAGAGTGAGGGGGGGAAGTGAAAGTACGCAATGCTGCCCTTATCCTGATGGCCACCATTGTGTGTGGCTGCATGAAGCTGTGCATAGGCCCTCTGTATGCAAACACCAATGTCACTATGTACTGAGGTCCAACCTGTGAAGAATGGGACTGGCTTCGGTGCCACAGAATGCTCCAAATAATTGGACCATTCCATATTACCTGTCCTTCATGGAGAAATTTGGAAAGAAAAACACTTTTGACCACAGGTCCATCAGGAAGGGGTCAGCACGCAATGTCCTCAAGAATCTGCAGGAAAAGGAGAGGGTTGATCCTGATGGATTGTTCCCTGACCAGTGTGTCAATGTCATTTGGCAGAATGCCGCATCATCACAACTTTCCAACAAGCATCAAGACATTGCATGGCTCGTGGTGAGAACGGGCACTACCTGTGAGATACTTCATGTATCCTCGGTCGGTCTGTGTCCTTGCAGCCTACCCTTAAAGCAGCCATGGCGGGGGTTGAGACTGTGGAATGTGCCTTTACAAAGCGAGTCTGAAGAGAGATGCAGTGGTTTTTGTCAAAGTTTGTCTTAAGCAGCTCCATGATGTAGGACTCTGTGCTCTACATTCTGAGACACTGCGACAAAGATCAACTGCGCCTGGAGGACTAATCAATTCGGTGAAAGATGCTCTTTGGTCTGCCTGAAACCTGTTGGTCTTCCAGTGTAAAAGTTTGATCTCAACCAAGTGTTGCAGACTGGCACATTGAGGGACACGCTGAAGCTTGGGGTAGCTGCCGCCAAGGCACAGTGGTGAAAGACCACTGTCCGATGCCTTTCTGCCGAAGTTAAATGTATGCAATAATTTCTCCTGCAGGAGTTAAAAATGCCTTTATTTTGATAACTGCACCATTGCTCGACGGGATGTCAAATTCCAATAATTCATTTGCGTTTCATTTTTCTCTCCACAAAGATCGTACAGAACAATTGAAAACCCTTTGTATGTAATTACATAAAATTTCTACTTTGTTTATCAATAAAGTACATTTTGGCAATTAAAAAGAAAGGTTACAATTGTCACAGTCACATAGGTTGTCATTAGTAACTTTGCCAACAGTTGTATGCATTTGAGGATTTTATCCTTGAAGATTGGACTGTTTGTCATGTGTCTCACCATTGGATCATGTCCCTGACCTCAAAAAGCTATTATTAATAACCTTCTCAGTGTTTATGATGTTTCCCAAGATTCATAACGCAGTGTAACTACTTTAAAAACACAAAAAAAATAAAACCTGAAAACGATTTTTAAAAGTATTGCAGATATGCATGCAGCTTGCAAAACATCAGCTAGAGAATCTTGCTTTGCTGACTGATGACTACAATACCAATCCATCAAAATTATGTTCAAACTACAATTAAAGCAAAACTCTCATTTAATGTCTGAAACCTAAAATCTGTTGCAGTCTTCATAAAATATTCAATGCAATGCTTTTTTCGTGAGCTTTTCTTCTCCTAGTGGAATTCTAGTCAGTCTGAAACTTGACAAACTTTAAATGCAGCGGAAAGCATCAACTGTCACACAACTGTCGCTCAGATGACTAGACCCAGAGAAAGCAGCTCTTCATACAACACTATAAATTCTCTGTAACCACAGAATCTGTTTCTGAGGTCTAGTGAAATCATAATGAGTCAAATTTGAATAACCCAAAATGCTGGTTGTGACAAGATTGTTAGCCAATCTTGTCAGAACAGAATATCCAAAAGAAGGATATGCAAAATTAACAGAGCCCTGTACCAATAACTCCAGATTAGTCAAACTTGTTATATCAAGTTCTGGATCAGTGGTGCTGGAAGAGCACAGCAATTCAGGCAGCATCCGAGGACAGGCAAAATCGACGTTTCGGGCAAAAGCCCTTCATCAGGAATAAAGGTGTTATGCAAACTTTGTTATACAAACCATCATCTCCCAGACTGTATACAACCTCATCACTTCAGAGGAACTCCCACCCACAGCTTCCAACCTCATAGTTCAGGAACTCCACACAGCCCAGTTCTACCTCCTACTCAAGATCCACAAGCCCGACTACCCTGGTTGACGCATCATCCCAGCCTCCTCTTGTCCCACCGAATTCATCTCCACCTGCCTCGATTCTGTCCTATCCCTCCTGGTCCAGTAACTCCCCATATATGTTCAGGGCACCACCCATGCCCTCCACCTCCTCCAATACTTCCGTTGCCCTGGCCCCCAATGCCTCATCTTCACCATGGACATCCAGTACCTATACACCTCCATTCGCAAAGCCCTGCGTTTCTTCCTCTCCCGATTTCCCTAACAGTACCCTTCCACTAACGCTCTTATTTGTTTGGCTGAACTGATCCTCACCCTCAACAATTTCACCTTCGAATCCTCCCACTTCCTCCAGACCAAAGGGATAGCCATGGGCACCAGTATGGGACCAGCTATGCCTGTGTCTTTGTAGGCTACATAGAACAGTCCACCTTCCAGAGTTACACTGACACCACTCCCCACCTCTTCCTCCGCTACATTGATGACTGCATTGGCGCCACCTCGTGCTCCCATGAGGAGGTTGAGCAGTTCATCAGCTTCACCAACACATTCCATCCCAACTTTAGATTCACCTGGACCATCTCTGACACCTCCCTCCATCTCCATCAGCGATGACCGACCTAACACTGACATTTTTTAAAAACCCACTGAATCCACAGCTACCCGAATTACACCTCCTCCCACCCTACCTCTTGCAAAAATGCTATACTGTATTCCCAATTCCTCCGCCTCTGTCACATCTGCTCCCAGGAGGACCAGTTCCACCACAGAACACACCAGATGGCCTCCTTCTTTAGAGACGGCCATTTCCCCTCCCACGTGGTTGAAGATGCCCTCCAACGCATCTCGTCCACATCCCGCACCTCTGCCCTCAGACCCCACCCTCCAACCATAACAAGGGCAGAACCCCCCAGGTCCTCACCTTCAACCCAACAACCTCCACATAAATCGCATCATCCACCAACATTTCTGCCACCTACAAACAGACCTCACCACCAGGGATATATTTCCCTCCCCACCCCTTTCTGCCTTCTGCAAAGACCATTCCCTCCGGGACTACTTGGTCAGGTCCACACCCCCCAACAACCCACCTTCCCCTCCTGGCACCTTCCCCTGCCACTGCAGGAATTGCAAAACCTGAGCGCACACTTTCCCCCTCACCTCTGTCCAAGGCATCAAAGGAGCCTTCCACATCCATCAAAGTTTCACCTGCACTTCCACCAATGTCATTTATTGTATCCATAGCTCCCAATATGGTCGCCTCTACATTGGGGAGACCGGACGTGTTCTCGCAGAGTGCTTCAGAGAACATCTCTGGGACACCCGCACCAATCAACCCCACTGCCCTGTGGCTGAACATTTCAACTCCCCCTCCCACTCTGCCAAGGACATGCAGATCCTGGGCCTCCTCCATCCCCACTTTCACCACCCGACGCCTGGAAGAAGAACGCCTCATTTTCCGCCACGGGACCCTTCGACCCCACGACATTAATGTGGCCTTCACCAGTTTCCTCATTTCTCCTCCCCACCCCAGCTTACCCTAATTCCAACCTTCCTGCTCAACACCGTCCTCATGACCTGTGCCACCTGTCAATCTTCCGTCCCACCTATCCGCTCCACCCTCCTCTCCCACCTCTACCCCAGCTCCATCCGCTTATTACACTCTCAGCTACCTTCTCCCCAGTCCCATTCCCCTCCCGACTATCTTTACACCCCCGAAGGTCCCAACCTCATTCCTGATGAAGGGCTTTTGCCCAAAACGTTGATTTTCCTGCTCTTCCGATGCTGCCTGACCTGCTGTGCTTTTCCAGCATCATTCTAAACATGTTATATGCCTACATCAACCAATGGCAATGGGGTTTGACCACACTAGATAGTGAAATCTCCAATATAGCTATTTCTGTGAGGACATTAAAAATTTTGTCAAGTGGGGACAAACTGAAGTTGAAGAAATCAAAATAATGTGACATGGAACAAAGCATTTAAGTAGTGGAACCCCTCCAGGCTAAAGTAGACGATTGGCATGGCATCCACAAAGTCTTTCGACCACTGACACTCAGTAGCAACAGTGTGTACTATATACAAGTTGCTGTTCAGAAATTCACCAAGGCTCCTTCGATAGCATCTTACAAATCCTCTTCCATCTCAAAGGACAATGGCAGCAGATACATGGGAACACTACACATTGCTTTGTGAACATCAAGCTATTACCTATGCAGTAGGAGGTTAAGAAAACCGCCTGAATGACTTTCATCATTGTTGAGGCATGGATCTGGAAATTGGACATAAAGTATCAACAGAAGAACAGAAAAATTATCATCATTAGAGAAAGTTGCCCATGTACCTCAATATTGCTGGCATCAAGTGTCCAAGCTGGCATTCCTGCTTCCTGACACTAATGCCACGCTTCAAGCAATTGATCAAGGGGTGTTTGGAAACCCAGAAGCTGACTACCTAGCATATGATCTTCCATGTTACTGAGTCCATTGATAAGAGGTAAGAAAATAACTCAAACGGTTCTTGAGGCCTTCCTTAAATAAGGTCTTCAAACTGTGCACAATACTCAAGATATGGTCTTACCAGTACCCAGTACTAGAGAGTCATAGAGATGTACAGCATGGAAATAGACCCTTTGGTCCAACCTGTCCATGCCGACCAGATATCCCATCCCAATCTAGTCCCACCTGCCAGCACCCAGCCTATATCCCTCCAAACCCTTCCTATTCATATACCCATCCAAATGCCTTTTAAATGATGCAATTGTACTAGTCTCCACCACTTCCTCTGGCAGCTCATCTGTGTAAAAATGTTGCCCCTTAAGTCTCTTTTATATCTTTCCCCTCTCACCCTAAACCTATGCCCTCTAGTTCTGGACTCCCCAACCCCAGGGAAAAGGCTTTGCCTATTTACCCTATCCATGCCCCTCATAATTTTGTAACCCTCTACAAAGTCATCCCTCAGCCTCCGACGCTCCAGGGAAAACATCCCCAGCCTGTTCAGCCTTTCCCTATAGCTCAAATCCACCAACCCTGGCAACATCCTTATAAATCTTTTCTGAACCCAGTACTACTGAAGCATTATCCCTGACTTTAGTATTTAATTACTCTTGCAATAAATAACATTGTATTAGTTTTCCTAATTATTTATTTCCCTTTTGTGATTCATGCACAAGCACACCAGATCTCTCTGTATCTCAGAGTTCAGCAATCTCTCACCATTTAAGTGATATGTTTCATTTCTATTCTACATGCCAAAATGTAAAATTTCATATTTTTTCTCATTATACTCCATTTGCCAAGATATTGTTCACTCAATTATCCTATCTACATCTCCTTGTAACTCCCTATGCCCTCTTCACAACTTACTTTCCTACTTATGTTGGTGTTATCAGCAAATTTGGCAACTATCCCTTCTGCTCCTGCATTTAAGTGATTTATATAAACTGTAAAGAGTTGTGACACCAACACCGATCCCTGTGACACACCACTTATTATATCCTGCCAACCTGAAAAATACACATTTATGACTATTTTGTCCTTCCTGTTAACCAGACAAACAATTGTCTATCTATACTGATATATTGCCTGTATACTATGAGCTTTTATTTTCTGCAATAATCTTTGATTACAACTCAGTGACAAGACGTATTTGTGATAATCTGAACATAATATTTTCCAAACAAAACTAGTGGGTTATCAGGATTAAATTACACTGGAAATGTTACATGCATGTTCAAAATAATCTGAAAAAAGTACATTATCTTTGCAGATAGTTTATTTTGAGAGCAAAACGGTAATCATTACAGACTCAGAAATTCAATTTTAATTTAATTCTGAAAATCTTCTATTTAAACATTCAGAATTCACCTTTTTAGATAAAGGATGACTTATGGAATCCATTTCACCCAATAGCAATATCTGCATATTCACTCTAACAAAGGAACAGGATTAAAGTTAGTTGCTGCATCTGTGTCTGACTTTCTTTCCTGTTTCTTATTTTTAACTTCCTATTCTGAGCTTCCTATTTTGGAAGTTTCTGATCTTCCCTTTTGTTTCCATGTCAGCTTTTCACCTCCTTGTAGAGTATTTATTGTCTTGAGAGTGCTGAAAGTTCATCAAGTGAACTCCAGCACATAAAGAGTGCTGCATCCCACACAGTAAACTCACGCAAGCAATCAACTCCTGTAAAACACTTTCAAATCTGTATTGTAAATATCCTCTACATAGTTAAATCATCAAAGGGAGTTTTAAGCAAAAATCTCAACACTTTCACAAGAGGATCCATTAGCTTCATTCTTGATTCCTTTTATTTCAATTGTGGTGGAAAGTAAAATCAACATACCAAAGATATCGAAAAGAGCGACAGCACTGAATAAGAAAATATTTACTATGTAGTCTTATGTCTTATTGTCTTATAGTCAAAACCATTCATTATCTAGCAAAACCAGGTCAGGTTGAGCACAGACTTAAATACAAAGCCAGAATGTGGTTTCATTTCAGTTTCTATCCATCCACAGTCACTCTAACAGGTATGATTCTTTAAGCATATCAGTTTTCTTGATTTAGCTTTGAGTAATATTGGAGGACTTTATTCAGAGATAGAATAGGTTTAGAAGAAATTGTGCCAGTGAGGAAATAGTTAAAAGAATAGACTTGCGGTTTCTTAGGAATCTTTCTGCTGGCTGAACAAAGCTTGGATAATTTTCAACAGCTAGTAATTGCAGGTCTACAGTCCAAAACTGTCTTCAAGTGGTTAAAAATAGGGAGTTCACTGAGGTAAGACAAACAGGGCAAAAAGAAATCATCTTACAGTGAAACAACTATCCTGACATCGCAGGAAGTAAGGAAGGATGAGATTTTCTTCTGTCATGGTACCTTTGAATTGACCCTATCCCAAGTTACAAAAAAAAGGTGTAAGCATGGCTATACCTTTGAGAAGGCAACAAAGCAGCTCATGTGAGACGAGCACTGGAAACTGTAACAGCACCAAGTTACTCCAATTTGGGGCAAGCAAAGGATTCCCCGCATGGAAACAAAATCAGTTTTCATTCAGAAATTGATTCCATCTGAGATTGGCTTTCACTTTTCCTGAAGAAACATGGGATCTTTCTGAGGCCCAGTTTGGAAGGATCTGACATCAGCTTACAGGACGTCTGCTTGGTCCTGAAAGAGTGCAATGGATGGCTTTCCCAGGGCAGCTACAGGACCTTACGCCTGAAACTCCGCCCTAAAATATCAAGCAGTAGAGGAGTAGGCAAGAGAGAGCCAGCTGCCTTCCTCCTCTTCTGCTGGAACTGAAAATGCTGCTATGTGAGGTGTGGAAACATCATGAGAGAGTCGGAGTGAAGCTGATTACTCATAGCACTGAACTACTTTCAACGAATGTGATGCCTGTTAAATAATTAAACACAAGCTCTTGGACTGCTGCAGGTCATGAAGGAAGATCAGCACAAACTTCTCAAGAGCAATCATGGCTGGGCAATATATGCTGGCCTTGCCAGCAATGTGCATATCTCACAAGTAAATTTTTTTGAAAATTGGACACTGGACTGCTACTATTGCTGCTATTCAAGTTCTGTGCTGACTGAAAGGACATCAAAGTAAAGCAAACATTCAAATAAATGCAACAGAACTATTTGAAGGAAATGTCCTATTTCTTGGACTGACCTATTTTCTGAGGGGGTTACTGAGCCAAAAATCATCAGAGAAACCCATTTGGTCCAACATGTTAATGCTAATTCCCTGATCCCAAATTTAAGGTAAGGTATCTCAAAATTTTGACTGGGTTAAGCAAGCCATTTCATGTTATTATGCAGTCACTATGTGGTATTGCTTTCCACTCATAGACTGCTACCGTCAGTCCACGAAAACTCTCTGCCTATGAGACAATGTTAAAAGTCACACAATGGGGGGATCCAAGACGGTGGCAATCTGAGGAGATCACATTGCAGAGCTTCGCATCGCAGCACAAGCAGGACGATCCTTTAACCTGCCCAACCCAGACCATCACAAGATCTTGGGACTCTGGAAAGATCACGGAGTCCCAAGAAACTTCAAAAAATTAACTTACCTGTGTTTTCAGCTGTCCAGAGTTGGCGAAAAAGGGAGGAGGAGCATCCGAGGCCAGGTCTGCAGTTCAACAGCCTGCAACAGCCTCGGAGCTGATTACTCTCCAGGCCCTGGTGAACAAGCTCTTGAAATCTCACAAGATGTTGGGAAAACAGATAGAAGAGAAGCTGGCTCCAATCTCTCTCATGCTGCAGAAGCATGAGATGCAGCTGGGAGTTCTGGAGAAGAGGACGGATGAGATGGAGGACAGGGTCACAATGGTGGAAGCTGATGCCAGTTCATCCAAGGACACGATCCAAGCCCTGGAGATGCAGGTCGGTAATTTGAGTGACCAAGTGGATGATCTTGAGAACAGGAGCAGGAGAATAAACATTTGGATCATCGGTCTGCCTGAGGGTAAGGAAGGTAAGCAGCCTGCGGAATTTGTTGAGGGCTGGCTATCGAAATTCCTTGACTTGGAGGCTGGCATGAGAGGATTGAAGATAGAGAGGATTCAGCGGGTCGCAGCGCAGAGATCGAGTCTGGGTCAACGTCCTCATCCTCTCCTGGTGTGATTCCATCATTACCGGGATAAAGAGAGAGTCAAAGAGGCTTCCAGAGTTGAGGGGAAGGATCTGAAGGCCCTAATTTACGAGGGCTCTAAGATCATGTTCTTTCAGGATTTCTCAGCAGCTGTGATCCAGAAATGAAAATCTTATGACAGTGTCAAGAGAAGACTGAGGGAGCTTGGGATTCAGTACTCCCTAAGGTATCCGGCAGTGCTTCGGTTCATGTTAGATGGATCCATACATCTCTTTGACATGTCGGAGAAGGCGAGAGACTTTGGAGACAAACTAACCTAATTTGAACAATTGTGGTATGTATAAATAGTGTTGTTTGAGCATGTATTTATCATTCTGTAAAAGAAAGGAGGAAGTCCGGTTGGAGCTTTATCTTTCTTTTTTTTTCTTTATTGATAATAATTTGGTTTAAACTATGTCTGGCGGTGGTTGCGATGTACATTTTCAATTTCTAAGTTAGGATATACCAAAGGATGGGTGGGGTATTTATTCCCCTTTTGCTTTAAGAAAATGTTTTAAATTCATATTGGTATTCTATGGGGTGTTTATTCTTTTCTGCTTGTGTTTGCGATGCGGCTTTAGCTGGGAGAAGTGAAGGTGACTGGGATGGTTAGATGCCTAATTATGGGCAGTTTGGGATGGGTACTTGCTCCCTCTGGGCAGGCAGTGAGTTCCCCTACTCAGCACTGTTGGCTTGTTTGTTGGTTTGTTTTTTGGTTTTTGTTGTTTTTTTATTCTCAATAGTTTTGTAGGTTTGTTAAATGTAGTGGTTTTAGTTTATGTAGTTTTTATATTTGGTGGATCATGTGACACTAAGGCTCAGCAGTTTGTGGTTCGGGTTCCTCCTCTCTGGAATTTAAATTCTATTGTAGAAGATTATGGCTAATGATTTGATTATTTGGTGTACCTGGAATATGAAGGGAAGTCACTCACCAATTAAGAGGAAGAAGGTACTGTTCAGTCTTCAAAAGGAGAATGTGAATATTGCTTTGTTACAGGAGATATTTGGATGACAAAGAGCATCTGAAATTACAGCAGAATGGCTTTGACTGAGTTTATTTTTCATCATTTAACACCAGAAATAGGGGAGTGGCTATATTAGTTAGGAAAAATATCCCATTTAAATTGTTGGACAGTGTTAAAGACATACGTGGGAGGTTTGTAATTCTTAAAGCCTTGATAAATGGGGAAGAAAATGGTGTTCTAAATGTTTATTGCCCGCCAGCTCATCCCCTTAAAGTTTTGGTAGATGCTTTTTCTAAACTGATAAGTCTCGAGTCCCAGCACATCATTATAGGAGGAGATTTTAACTGTCTCATGGACTCCACAGTAGATAGGTTGCCCAAAGGTCCCTCAATACCATCTGTACAAACTCAAAATTTAGTGGGTCTGTATGGGGAGTTAGGGTTGGTGGACATCTGGAGGCATCTCCACCCTACAGGTAGGGATTTTACGTTTTTCTCCAATCTGCATAGATGTCACACGAGGATTGATTTTTTTTCTGACCCCTGCGGAAACCCTGGATCTGGTGGCATCTTGTACGATTGGTAATATTACCATCTCTGATCATGCTCCAGTGTACCTTATGGTTAAGGACGTTACAGTGGATTCGAGGTATTGGCGAATGGATTCCTTTACCCTGAATGATAATAAGTTTGTGGAGTATTTCTCTAGGGAATTTTGGGCATTCCTAGACATCAACATAGGCTCAGTTGATAGCTCATCCGTTCTCTAGGAAACTGCCAAAGCCTATGCTAGAGGGTTCGTTATTTCATATTCCACCAGTAGGAAACAGCAGAAGGGTAAACAGCAATGTCTCCTTGAAGCACAGTTGAAGGCAACCAAGAAGGCCTATTTTGACAGACCCTCATTTGTCAAACTACAGAGGATTACGGCACTGCGGTCTGCACTAAATTCCGTGCTCACGCAGACAGCAAAGAAGGAGCTGGCTTTTGCAAAGCAAAGGTTATACGAGCATGGTGACAAGCCAGCTAAATACTTAGCATATCTTGCCAGAAGGAGGAGTGCCCCACAAGCCATTACAGCGATTAGGGAAGGGTCTGGGAACCTAACATGTGATTCTAAAAAGATTAATGTGACGTTCCAGAGATTTTATTCAAAGTGAGGATTGTGAGGAGGGGCAGGCCAAAACGGAATCCTTTTTTAGAGATCTGAAGCTCCCAGGTGTGACTCCCGAACAATAGTCCTTTCTCAATGCCCCGTTATCAGAGCAAGAAGTGCAGGAATCCGTGAGGCAGCTTCAGAGTGGAAAAGCACCCGGTCCTGACGGACTTCCCAGTGAATTCTATAGGGAATTTATAAGTATACTGTCAGGCCCGATGCTCAATATGTTTAATGATTCATACAGTCACGATTGTCTCCCACCATCTCTGAGAGAGGCCAATATTTCACTTATCCTTAAAAAAGGGAAGGACCCGGAAGACTGGGCTTCATACAGGCCCATCTCACTCTTAAATGTGGACTTTAAAATCCTCTCTCAGACTCTCACATTCAGGCTGGAAACTGTGTTACCTTCTATTATTAAAGAGGATCAGATGAGCTTCATAAAGGGCCGCAGATCGTCCAATAATGTTAGGAGGCTGCTTACTGTCATTCAAGCATGACAACAGCAGTCAATACTGGGATTAGTGATTTCTCTAGATGCAGAGAAGGCATTTGACTGATTTGTGTGACCGTACGTTTTCTATACTCTAGAGCAGTTTGGTTTGGGCGAAGTCTTCATAAGATGGGTAAAGGTTCTCTACAGTAATCCTTTTGCGGCGGTCATCACCAATGGAGTACGATCAAGCAATTTTAATATTTTTAGGGGCAGCCAGCAGGGCTGTCCCCTTTCACCATTACTTTTTATGTTGGTGATTGAACCATTGGCGGAGGCCATTCATTGGGATCCCAATATATCAGCTCCAGAAGTGGGGTCAAAATTACAGAAGATCTCGTTGTAAGCAGATGATGTCCTAATTTCTTTGAACAATCCAGCAGTTTCAGTGCCTCGCCTGATACAATCAATGCATTCAGGCGTTTGGCGCTTTTTCAGGGTATAAGATTAATTTAGCTAAATCAGAGGCTATGCCTATGGGGTGGTCTTACGAAAGAGTTGGGCTCTTGAGGGTGACTATAGATTCCCAGTTAGGTGGTCACAGGAGGGTTTTGTGGATTTGGTCATATTCATTACTCCACTTCTGGATTGGCAGTTCAAAGCCAATTTTATCCAATTATTTGTTTTTGGTTATTTATTTATTTAGTTAAATAGCCAGTTTGGGTTTTTTTAAAAATTCTATATATTTGTATACATGTTTATACATTTGTACATGAGGGTGGGTTGGGGATTTAAAAAAAAATATTATTTGGGTTTTTTGTATGTTTTGAATCGTATTGTTTTGTACTTGTTGTAATATTAAAAAATCTATTTTTTCAATAAAAATATATTTTTAAAAATCACACAACACCAGGTCTTAGTCCAACAGGTTTATTTCAAAGTACAAGCTTCCCTGATGAAGGAGCTGTGAAAGATTGTACTTTCAACTAAACCTGTTGGTCTATAACCTGCTGTGTGAGATTTTTAACTTTGTCCATCCCAGTCTTACACCGACAACTCCACATTATGATACAATGGACTGTGTTTTATATGAAGTTCAGTGATGGCACTCAACGAGCCCACACTTAGCAAATGAGAAAAAGAACCCCTCTATTTCATGTGATTGGGCAGCCACTTACTGAGTAATCTCAAATAAGCTAAATTGTTACAGTAACAACAAATTTAAATTTTGATTAGATCCCCTACAGTGTGGAAACAGGTCTTTCAGCCCAATAAGTCCACACCAACCCTCCAAGGAGTAACCCACCCAGACCCATTTTCCTCTGATGAATGCACCTAACACTATGGGTAGCATGGCCAATTCATCTGGCCTGCACATCTTTGGACTGAGGGAGGAAACCCATGCAAACATGAGGAGAATGTGCAAATTCCACACAGCCACCCAAGGCTGGAATTGAACTTGGAATCATGGCACTGTGAGGCAGCAATGCTAACCACTGAGCCACCATACCACCCCAAAGCCCCAAAGTTAGTCAAGTTGAGCTTTTAACATAGCTCATTTACATTTGATAGAAGTGCCATGCATCCATAAACAGGGACCCATTCTCTGCAATCATGGGAACTATGTTCATGCCTTGAAATGTTTCGAATTACCAAGGAGCTACAGAGTCGTTTGTTCCCATTGCTAGCTCCATTACTAATCAGAATTAACTTGCCAACCAATCCGTGCCCTTTTCCCCTGGAGACTCAATCGCCTTAATTTCTTTAAATACAAAATCAAGTTAAGATTATCAGTTATGCTCAGACTGTAACTCACTTATACTTGCTAAAAGTTGTATGTACTAGCAGCTCTCTTTTTTAGGCAAAAGGAATATCATGTTCAGATATTACTCCTTTGAAAAGAAAGTGCTGATTTCTACCAATGCTGTATAAATTGTGTTCTCTTCTAAGTGTGAGATAAAAAGCTTTGATTTTATATCTTTCCTTAGTATAGCTTTCTACTATAGAAATAAAACTATTATTCGTAAATCCATGTGGTTTTAGTCTAAACTGCTTAACCACTGGGACACCAATTACATCATTTCTCAGAGGCAGGCAGAAATGTGGGTTGCTCTCTGAGCAATGTGAGCTCTTTGACTAGTGGTGTTCCACAGGGATCAGTTCTGGGACCTCTGCTCTTTTTGATTAGGGATGATGTGATGGCTCAATGGTTAGCACTGTTGCCTCACAGCGCCAGGGACCTGGGTTTGATTCCCGCCTTGGGCAACTATATGAGTAGAGTTTGCAAATTCTCCATGTGTCTGCATGGGTTTCCTCCCACAATCTAAAGATGTGTAGGTTAGGTGAATTGGCCATGCTAAATTGCCCTTGGAGTTCAGAGATGTGTAGGTTAGGTACATTAGTTAGGGGAATGGGTCTGGGAGGGTTACCTTTCAGAGGGTGGATGTGGACTAGTTGGGCCAAATTGCCTGTTTCCGCCCTGTAGCGATTCTATTCTATGAGAAAGACATTTATATGAGAATGTTCAATGATATCAATAAGGGAGGTTCCATTGGTAGTGGCCTCTGCTTATGTCTCCCTTTGTGAATCAACATTAATCTGTGCAGCATCACTGTGTGAACAAATTTATCCCCCCATTCTGTGTCTATCTATATTGTCCCAACCCTTTATAATTTTAAATATCTTTTACAAACTACCTCAATTTCCTATGTTTCAATGAAACTAGCCCAGTTTTATCAATCTTTCTTTGTATTGATTCTCCCTCATACCATACTCAGCACTCTTCCTGAAATATAACTCTCAAAATAACATTCCTTCCATTAGGGCTCAGTGGTTAGCACTGCAGCCTCACATCGCCAGGGACCTGGGGTCAATTCTAACCTCAGGTGACTATCTGTGTGGAGTTTGCACATTCGCCCTGTGTCTACATGGGTTTCCTCTGGGTGCTCTTGTTTCCTCCCACAATCCAAAGATGTGGATTGGCCATGCTAAATTGTCTATAGTGTTAGGTGAATGAGTCAGAAGGAGATGGGTCTGCGTAGGTTGCTCTTTGGAGGGTCAGTGTGGACTTGTTGGGCCTCTTTGCTACCTTCTCCACAGCCCCACCCCCCCTACCATTTATCTCTCCACTCTGGAGGCTTCCTGCCTCTATTCCTGATGAAGGGCTTTTGCCTGAAACGTCAATTTTCCTGCTTCTCGGATGCTGCCTGACCTGCTGTGCTTTTCCAGCACACTCTGATCTAAACTCTGGCTTCTAGCATCTGCAGTCCTCACTTTTGCCTTGTTGGGTCAAAGGGCCTGTTTCCACATTAGGGAATCTAATTTAATTATTGTCATACTAAAACCTTTTGTAGATTCAACTACTTATCTGACCTGTTAACGTATTCATCTTTCCTATCACATATCTAATTTTCTTTTGCAGAAATTGAGTGACAAATTCAATATTTCTGAAGCTTTTTACACTAGATTACATTTTTGAGAAAGAAGTCACTTCTCCTTCATCAAGTTAATTTTGGCTGGGTTGTACACAATCTCATGAATTTATCGAGGTTAGTATTAGAAATCTCAATATTATTAGCATTGCAGAATCATTAAGTATGGACATTCATCCCTCTCTGATAATTTATATACTTAATTGGTTAGATTACAAAAAAAGATAACTCACATGTTCAGGCTATAATACTTAATTGTTGACATTTCTCCAGAGAACCTGGATGTCAGGAGTTTACATCCAAACAATAGCAAATCAATAACAGGAAACTGTTGGTGAGAAATACCCTTTATCTTCCTGCAAACTCGCGTCACCATCGTCCTCAGGGACTGAGATGTGGGAACACCAGGGTAAATAATCAGGCTTTCATACCAGAACATGCAATGATGTTTACAACAACATAACAAAAATGAATTGTTAACTTCACACTTCCACATAACAGGAAACTAGGTTATGTCTGGCTCTTTCGCGGAAAACAAATGTTTAGCTCTAAATAAAGTAATTACTTCTCGTAAGCAACTATTTACAGTTCACAAAGGGATATTGGATAAAGGACAATTGTTTTGTCAACTTATGAAGAATGTACCAGTATTGACCTAATTGTTTGTACATAAACAAAATTAAAATCTAAAAATAATGAGTTCAATTTACAGCATTCTGAACCAGATATTTTGTTTTAAATATAAAGATGGTTTGAAACAACAGTGATATTGGAACTAGGAGTCTAGTACCAGTGTCTGTCAATTGTAATGTGCAGCCAGTACGTAATTGATGTATTGCAAACAGACATTTATTTAACTAGTTTTGAGATACAAGAACAGAGCTCTGAACTTTATGCTGTCTTCAGTGCCAATTTTAGGACAGCAAGAGGAATGACTATTTGTTGACATTAACAACATATAACATCTTAAAGTTCTCAGCAGACATGAAGAGATGGAAGCAGATTCAATTGTAACTTTTGAAAGAAGTTGGATAAAAGTTCAGGGAAAGGATTTACAGATTTATGAGGGAGCTGTGAGGGACTACTTGAATAGCTCCATAACAGAGGGACAACAGAGGCTGCTCCTTTGCACTGTATCATTCCATTATTCTGTCCTGCAAGATAGTTCTTGACTAGTTTCTGGTTGATATTGAGAAGATTGCCATATTTAAAGTCAGTGAACTTGCTGATAACATGAAAAAGTTCCAGATTCATACAATGGCACCAGGACTGGCTCTGGACAAGTTGGTTCTCCAGAAACCCAGTTGTTATCCTCCAGAGAGGACACAACATACGCTTCTCCCATGATACGTTTGTGATTCACAAAGAGTGGGTCCCATGTGATATAGACTTTAGGGCTACTGTGACTTTTTGGAAGTTCCTATGACTTTTCATTCTAGTAACCTGCAAGAAATATGGAAACCAGAGAATAAATAGATTCAGTATATGAATCCTTGAGAATATTCGAGAACTGATTCCTGAGATTCCTGGATTCCAGACCCAACAGCAGTTGGTATTGAGGTCACCATGTAGATTGTAGTGACTAGATGCCTTGGGTGAATGCCACAAGCAAGTTGGAAGTAGATGCCATAATTGTATTCCATACTCAAAAGCCAGAGCAACTTACTCATAATACTGATAACACTACTAGGCTTTTAAACGTTGATCTCTGAAAACGATGTACCCCGACCACTACAGCACCACAAATATATAGCTTAATTTCTACTAAACTGCATGCTGAGCCGCACCCTTTTCCAGAATCATTTGTTTGCTGCATAACCTGTTACTGATTCATCAAAGTGATTTATTGGGTATGGAAGCCAATACCTTCACTGATGTTTGAGAATGCAAAAGTGAGAAGGCATCTTCTGTTTCAGAGCTGTCCTGTCAATTGCCAATGGGCTTGGGACTTCAGCAGGTCTTGGCAAGATGGCGTAGAGAAGGTTTCCCAATGAAGACATCCTTCATCTTGTGTGGGTGCTCCTTATTTCTCTCTCTAGCATGACAAGCTAGTTTGTTGAACAAAAGGGCAGAGGGACTTTGTAAATGGTGTGCTGAAGAGTTCTAAGCATCTATGAGGAAATGTCAAATACACTGAATCAACAAAAATTTTCAAGACTGAAATTATCATTGCATTCAATAATCATTTTGGATTAATGACAAGTGGTGGAGTTAAGATTTCAATCAGCCAGAATCAGTTTGTCATTCTCATTCTACACTTCTGTCCATTTTGTGAGTGTCATTTCTCGCAAACAAAAATGACACTGTCTCCATTCCAGTGTAAAAGAGCAAACAAATTACAGAAATATTGAAATTTCAATGGAATTTATCTAAGAATTAGCAGAATTCTGTGTTTTTACAAAAACAAAGAGCTGAATTTAGTTAGCTTTTGTGTCAAGTACAATTAAAAGTTACATATCTGATATCAAGATTGTTTCCTCATTGAAAAGAAAGGGGATTTATTTTCTTAGCATAATTATTGCATCTTTGAAAATGATTACAGCTAATTCCATAAATACTCTGTTTATAACAGAAAGTCAGAGGCTGGGAATATTGCAGTGAAGATTTCCGAAAGGTATAAGTCTGAGTGCGATGAAATACACTGCACTTGTCTGGAGGAGCTTGAAACAACACTCAAGAAAATCAACACCATCCATGCAAATCGACCCACCAGACTGGCATCAAATCCATCTCCTTAAATATTCAGTCCCTCTATGACTGTCACATTACAGGCTATGGTGCTTATGAGAATCACAGCAGTAGCTCACTGAAGCTTCATCAACAACATCTTCCAAACCCCAATGACCCCAACTAACAAGAACAACAAGGGGCAGCCAGTATCTGATTACAGCACCATTTCCAATTTCCTCTCCAAGTTGCACATCATCCTGACTAGGAAATATATTAGCACTCATTCATTCTTCCTGGGTCATAACCTTGGAAGGTCCTTCCCTATTACCACAGTCGGTGTACCGCACCAAATGAACTGCAGTGGTTCAAAATGGCACTCACAATCATAGTTTCAAGAGTAATTAGGGATGGGTGACCTTACCAGCAATGCTCACATCTCAAGAACACAACATTCTCACCGACATGTGGGGATTGCTTGCTCTAGAACACAGAAACTAGAGAAGAAGCATTCACACAGCACCAATCACTTTGAGCATTAGGGACTGAGTATGTGGGGGCCAAGTGTAAGCAGACAAGTGTGTCGAAACTAGTGTGTCCTACCCACATGCTTCTTCAAACGCTACCTGCCCTAGAACTCCAGGACTAGAATATTCAGCCACTGCCGAAACCTTCCTCCTATCCTCACCCTCACCCCGAGTGGTAGCAACTCATCCTTAGGGACAGAGGATGAAGAAGACAGTCCCATGACAGAATTTAGAAAACAGCAAGTAATGCCAACTATTGTACATTAGCAACTGACTTGAAACATTTAAATACTGATGACAAAATCAACACAAATGAAGAAAGGGTGATTAAGTACAATGAGAAATAAAGCAGAAAATAAATGTAGTGATCCATTCTATTTGAAATGCAAATATTATGTCTCCCTCTCCTGGTGATATTTCAGTTCTATGCTGACACAGCCAATGTTTGTACCTGAGTTGGAAATGGATTCCATTCTTGAGTCTATTCACAAGCTGATTTGTATGCAGTTTGGAACACAATGCAGGAAAATATAAAATAGCCATTTGTAAGTCCAAGAAAACAATCATATGTCAGATCTTTAAAAATTACATCCCTGTATCAGATCATATTCGTAAGTCAGACATTTCAAAAATGCAGACCCCCCTGTGTTTAGAGAAGAATCAATAATATATTTAACAACTTTTCTGATGATCAGAAGGTGTAAAATGATCAGATCAATAAAGTAAGGAATGCGAAATAATGTAATGATGTAGACGAAAGAGCCTGAGAATGAGTTTCCATACACCTTTAACGTATCCTATTCAGTTCGGAGGAAGCTTTCTGGATATGAATAGACTTCAAAGCTTTAAGTGAAGAGATAAAGAATTAAGAGTCTGTATTTAAGTGAAATCAAAAGAAAGAAGATTTAATTCCTCTGTTGGAGGGTATGAACGAATCATGATCAAACGAGTCAGGCTTTATCTAACTTGAGCTGTTTAATCTCTAAACATTCTGACCAATAGGCTAGCTTTCGATTGTTCACTGAAGTGATACATTAATGGTTGTTTGTCACAAACAAACATCAGGGCACTCCATAATTTCTTCATTTCATCCAGCTCACCACACATTGATTTATTATATCTTTATGCATACACAGCAAATGGGCAGCACAGTGGCTCATTGGTTAGCACTGTTGCCTCACAGTGCCAGGGACCCACGCTCGATCCCTGCCTCAGGCGACTGCCTGTTTGGAGTTTGCACATTCTACCTGTGTCTGTGTGCTCCGGTTTCCTCCCACAATCCAAAAGATGTGCAGGCCAGGTGAATTGGCTACGCAAAATTGCCCATAGTGTTAGGTGCATTAGTCAGGTGTAAATGTATGGGAATGGGTCTGGGTGGGTTGGCAACCTCTTCGGAAGGCCGGTATGGACTTGTTGGGCCTGTCCCCATACTGTAGGGAATCTAATCTAATGGTTAAAAAGGTAAAGTCATTGTAGTCTTACCAGACCACAGGACTGCTCTCTCACTGGTTGTGGCTTAGCCTGAGGGTCACTACACCTCATGCAATGGGAGAGATTGAGAAGGAGAGTGCTGCACTGTATAATTTTAGTGTTAAAAAATGTCATAATCTCATATTTGCCACTCAACCAAAGAATGATCTTTTAGCCAACCACCAATTAAGCTGTCAACTGAGCAAAAATAACCAGTTTACAAATAATCACTTCATTTTAGTTTAAATTCAATTTGATATTCCCCAACTGCAAAGCTTCAATTCATTTCTTCTTTGGAATGGAATGTAAGGTATTGTCCCATGGAATGTGCAGTGCAAAATAACTCCATACAAAGGTAAATTGTTCATCATTTGAAAAGACTATTTTGCTAGGATTAAAAATAGTTGATCCTCATTGTAACAAAATGGGACACAAACATCAAATGCATACTAAAGATATAAACAAAATTAGAGTTTGCACTCATACTATAAAATGCTCTTCAAAAATAGAACATTCTCGGTAGTCATGCTGAGCTAGGAACAACCAATCCAACAATCTGTTATGTGACAATCTCTCCCTTATGGAGCTGAACAAACAAAAGGATGACCTTACAAAATGCATCTGCTCTTGAATCTGACGGTAATATCCTGGCTTGGAGAATTACTCTGCAATGCTTGGTGTATTCTATTGAAATGAAAAGATAAGTTAACAGGTGAGAGTGTTATTGTTCCTATCTTTCTGAATAGAGTGAATAACAATTGACCATTTAAAGCCATGTGATTTCACTCATGGACTTTCTTGATGCAGGGCTTTTTGAATTCCTTTATGGTCAATACACTGATTTTCTGATATAGGGCTATTTATCCACCTGGATCAAATTCTATATTGCTCCTATTATATTTGCATTTAACATTTATATTTAGATATATAACATTTATATTTGCATTTTTAATTTAAGAATCTGTTTCTGGATTATGTATGCACTTCAGTCTATCTTGAGGTAGATAATTACTCTTAGCAAAGACAATTGCAAACTTCAAAAACACACTGCATTCAGTCTATCTGATGCAATTTTCCCAAGAATTTCTAGTTCCTATTTATAGATATGTAATGTTGAATTAACCTATCTTGTTGTACAGTCCTAGTCATCTGTGAAAGCTATTCGACCATTGGACTTTGTTACACTATGATCATACAGAGGTCAGTGCTAACAAGGTTTACTGAATGGTAATTCTTGGTGACTTGATGCGCAAGAAGGAAAAACAAAGACAGAAGAAAATTTTGAATCAACAGAATAAGACACCAGCACTTGGTTACCCAGTGTCACGAACTGGTTTCCCAAGCAATTAATTGAAAATTAATGCTTTATCCATAATTGTAAATGACTGAGTCTTACAATAAATTAAAGTCAACCCAAATCTTACAACACCAGCACTGAGCTGGTTTGTATGGCAGATTTCAATGGAATTTAGTTTCGACCAACAAGCAAGCGGAATTTGAATCCTTGCCCCTACAGCATTTGTCTGGGTGTCTGAATTATTACTCCAGTGATATTTCAACCACATCAGTACATTTCCCATTCATGGTAATATTTAACCCTCAAATCAGTGTCTTGAAAACAAATTATGTTTTCATTACCACATTGCTATCTGTGGGAGCTTGCTGGATGTAAATTGTTGCTATGTTGCTTACATTCCAACTGTAACTGTACCCTTCATATGTACATATCTGGCTGTGAAGTAACTTGGGATAACTGGTGAATGGTGTCATGAATGGTACTACACAAGTATAATTTAAGTCAATTGTATAAACATAGCTCATAAATGCTTCAGCACAAACCCATTCCGTTATATTACAAATTGATTTCTCAGTCTCCCACCCTCTACCCCCCACCACTATCACCAACCCTTCTCCAACAGCCACATGTTCCCCTCGATTACTGGACTCCACTTCAACTTTCAGAGTGGTAACACAGAACAACATAGCTAACCTTTTCCCAACCCTCTAATCTACCACAAGGAGAACTTGTACAAAATTCAGAAACAAGATGAATCACCGAGTCTCAGTGCAAGCAGTGTTTCAGTCACACTGAAACTCTCCTACCTAACACCCTGGAACAGGTATCAAAGTTTACAAATTAGCAATATATTAGACATGCAATAACCAACAGTTTTGATTAAAGACTGTTGATCCGAAACACTAACTTGGTTTCTCTCTCCTCAGATTTTGCCCAATTTGCTGATTGCTTCCAGCAATCTTAGCATTAATTTCAGATTTCCAGAAATTAGAATACTTTGAATTTGTAACAGTCTGATATAGAACCGTTTTCATCAGCAAACATCTCTGTCACCATCCCTAGTGATCCTGCCTCAGTGTGAGAGAGCCATGAGAGACAAGGACAGTGGGATATAGACAGGTATCCAAGACATGGAAACCCCGCAATGACTTTAAATTGAATGAAATCTCATGGCTTTAGGGAAAACATAGCCAAAGAAATCTCTTAGTGATTATTGCACTTCCTCAAATAATCAGTTTGGTATACTTTTGCATTGAACACCATTTGGAAGAAATGCTGAGATTAGTAGGACACAGGATGAATTCTGAATTGAAGGCTATGAATGTCCATCACCAAGGTACTGCTAATTATCAAGCCAGATGATTCATAGAACATAGAACATTATAGTGCAGTACAGGCCCTTAGGCCCTTGATATTGCACAGACCTATGAAGCCAATCTTGAAGCCCATCTAACCTACACTATTCCACTCTGCCCATATGCCTATCCAATGACCATTTAAATGCCCTTAAAGTTGGCCTGTCTACTACTGTTGCAGGCAGTGCATTCCACACCCCTACTATTCTCTCAGTAAAGAAACTGCCTCTGACATCTGTCCTTTATCTATCATCCCTCAATTTAAAGTTATGTCCCCTCGTGCTAGCCATTGTCATCTGAGGAAAAAGACTCTCATTGTCCAACCTATCTAACCCTCTGATTATCTTATAGGTCTCAATTAAGTCACCTCTCAACCATCTTCTCTCTAACAAAAACAGCCTCAATTCCCTCAGCCTTTTCTCGTAAGACCTTCCCTCTATACTGGGCAACATCCTAGCAAATCTCCTCTGAACCCTTTACAAAGCTTCCACATCTTTCCTATAATGCGGTGACCAGAACTGTACACAATACTCCAAGTGCGGCCACATCAAAGTTATGTACAGCTGCAGCATGACCTCATGGTTCTGAAACTCAGTCCCTCTACCAATAAAAGCTAACACACCATATGCCTTCTTAACAACCCTATTAACCTGGGTGGTAACTTTCAGGGATCTATGTACCTGGACACCGAGATCCATCTGCTCATCTACACTACCAAGAATCTTACCATTAGCCCAGTACTCTGCATTCCTGTTACTCCTTCCAAAATGAATCACCTCACAATTTTCTGCATTAAATGCTATTTGCCAGCTCTGCATCTTATCTATGTCTCTCTGTAACCTACAACATCCTTCGTCACTATCCAAAACTTTACCAAACTTGGTGTCATCCGCAAATTTACTAACCCATCCTTCTATGCCCTCATCTAAGTCATTTATAAAAATGACAAAACAACAGTGGACCCAAACCAGATCCTTGTGGTTCCCCACTAGTAACTGAACTCCAGGATGAATATTTCCTATTAACCACCACTCTCTGTCTTCTTTAAGCTAGCCAATTTCTGATCCAAACCGCTAAATCACCCTAAATCCCATGCCTCCATATTTTGTGCAATAGCCTACCGTGTCTTACTGAAATTCATATACACCACATCAACCGCTTTGTCCTCATCCACCTGTTTGGTCACCTTTTCAAAGAACTCAATAAGGTTTGTGAGGCACAACCTACCCTTCACAAAACTGTGTTGACCATCCCTTATCAACGTATTGCTTTCTAGATGATTATAAATCTTATCTCTTATAACCCTTTCCAACACTTTGCCCACAATGAAAGTAAGGTCGATAATTTCCAGGGTTGTCTCTACTCCCATTCTTGACTAAGGGAACAATATTTTCTATCCTCCAGTCTTCTGGCACTATTCCTATAGAAAATTACAGCATGAAGTTCAAAGCCAAAATCTCGGCAATCTCTTCCCTGGCTTTCCAGAGAATCCTAGGATTCATGAAAGACATAGCTGTCATATCAGACTTACAGCAAATGATAAATAGAACATCATCTACTCATTCATACCAACAGTGATCAGTGCGCAGTCACAGAGACCAAATTCCCTTGACACTAAAGGTATCCTCTGTTGTGTGGTACTACTTCTGTGCTAAAAGGGATCAATTACAAACAAATCCAGTAGATCAAGAAAGACGTCATTGAGATCCTTTCGGTCATCAACAAAACAATTGTACTCTCCCAGAATCTGTAAACCCATGGTTCAGCTTCTCCTTCATTCTCCATCCCATCAAGCCATATAGTCAACCTTGGTTGAATGTAGAGTGTAGAATAACATGCCAAAAACAATGCCAGGTATACACTACTTGCCTGACAAATCTGTTAAAATTCTTTAAGGGTACACGCAAGTTGGACAAAAGAGAGTCAATGAATGTGATCAATTTGGATTCCAGAAGGCCTTTGATAAGATGCTGCACAGGAGGCTGCTACATAAGATAAGAGCCTATGGTGTGAGAGGGAAGGTATGAATAGAAGATTGGCTGACAGGCAGAAGGCAGCGACTGGGGTTAAAAGGGTGATTGTCAGAATAACAGTCAATGACTAGTGGAGTTTCACAGGGGTCAGTGTTGGGACCACAACTACTCACTATGTAAATTTGCAGATGATGCAAAGATAAGTGGAGGGACAGGTAGTACTGAACAAGCAGACAGGCTGCAGAAGGACCTAGGCATGCTAGGTGAGTGGCAAAGCAGTGGCAGATTGAATACAATGTGGGAATTTGTGAGGTATGCAATTTGGTGGGAAGAATAAAGACGTCAACTATTTTCTAAATCAAGAAAGATTTTGGAAACCAGAAACACAAAGGCATTTGGGAATCCTAGTTCAGGATTCTCTTAAAGTTAACATGCAGTTATGAAGGAAATTGCAATGCTAGCATTCATTTCAAGATGACCTGCAAACAAGAGCAGAGATGTACTGCTGAGCTGTTGAATGCTCTGGTCTGACAGCATTCGGAATATTGTGAGCAGTTTTGGGTCCCATATTAAGGGGTGCAGCAAGAAATATGTTCCTGTTTTTGTTTCTAAAATTTTGACACGTCTTCTTGACTACAAAGTCCTGCTATCAGTACTTTATCAGCAAGTTACATAGCCAATCTTTTAATAACTTTGCATAATTTAAAGAAATAAGTAGAACTAATTGGGTTAGCAATGACAAAACAACTACATTAATTAATTATTAGTGTTAAAATCTCATTAAAGAGACTGAAATCATTACACTTACAATCCTATCAGAGGAATCCCATTAAAACTAATGTACATGAACATTACATGTGTAATCTTCATACAGGTTTAGTTTAGTTTAATAAGTTTGCTCCTGATGCCTTCATGGATCATTCCCTGCTCCTATGATGCCATTGGGGAGCAGTGCAAGAAACCTGAATATCAGCAGTCTCTGCCATCAGGGAGGGGTCTAGATCAGAATTCAGGCCACAAGTATTATCAAAATATCAATACCATTGTTGATATTTGTGCTTTCTGGGCCTTAACTGCTTATGAAAATACATATTTGTATTCTTTCCCCCATATCAAATACTTGACTCGCCAAGCCTCCCACTGTGATAATGATAGGTGTTGGAATCAGTCATGTACCACTAATCCTATAATGATAGCACCTCAGGCTTGTGTAAACAGACAGGTAGCGAAATTGTAAACAGTCAACACAGACTTTTTTTGCAATTTGAGGATCTTGGGGATTTAAATGACTCTACAATTTGATAGTTTGAATACTTTATTCACTATTTATGCACATGCCTATCTATCACATTCTCAAAAAGGACGTGACAATTCCTAAAGTACAGTGGCCAAAAAGATCCTGTATTCCTTTACAAGGATACTTCACTTCTCCAAATGATTCTGGCACCTTTAGATCTTTTGATCAAATGAGGAGTAGTGTTCTGTGAAGCTCACTAATGACGATTGCATCTGTTTGAAGTTAGTTGCATTTTTTACTGTTTACCTGTCGGTTTAGCTCAGTTGGCTGGATCATTGGTTTATAGAGCAATATGATGCCAACAGTGTGGGCTCAATTCCTATCACCAGTTTGAGGTTACCATGAAGGACTCTCCTTCTCAACCTCTTCCCTAGCCTGAATTCTGGTGGCCCACAGATTAAATCACCACCAGTCACTTCTCTCTAATAAAAGAGCAGACACTGTGGTCTGGTAAGACTATGGCAACAACAAACAAACCTGTATTCAAAAACCAGATATGAGCAAACTAAAGCCTGCTTCCACATAACCCCCAATGATAAAGGCTACTTCTAATTCTTATGTCTTAAAATTGGATGAGCCAAGCTCAGGACAGGACTTTCAGAATTTGTACTTTGGCAACATTTGCCTGAGTTGGTTACATTCACCCTGTTCTATTCATTTTATACATGAACAATCTGGATGAAGGAACTGAGGACATTGTTGTTACATTTACAGATGACACACAGACAGGTGGAGGGTCAGCTAGACATAAAAAAGTGGGGAGACTGCCCGATGACTTGGACAGGCTCAGAAGGTCAGTAAAGAAGCGGCAGATTGAATACAATGGGGGACATTATGAGGTCATGCACCTTGGTACGAAGAAGAGAGGCATAGACTATTTTCTGATTGGGGAAAAGCTTCAGAAATTTGAAACTCAACAGGACTGAAGAATCCTAGTTCAGAATTCTCCAACGTTAACTTGTAGGCCACCTGTTTGAGCAGTAAATACAGTTGACTAGATTGAAAGAAGTTTAAATAAATTACTGTTCCCTGGAAAGTATGTCTGGCATCTTGGACAGTAAGGTGGGAGTAAGGGAAAGTGCTGTACCAGGACTCGGGAACTGTACATAAGGGAATTTAGAAGGATGGAGGTAGTTCTGATTGAAACTTACAGAATAGTGAGAGGAGAAAGTGAGGGCTGCAGATGCTGGAGATCAGAGCTGAAAATGTGTTGCTGGAAAAGCGCAGCAGGCCAGGCAGCATCCAAGGAGCAGGAGAATCGACGCGAGGGGCTTGTGCCCGAGGCGTCGAATCTCTTGTTCCTTGGATGCTGCCTGGCCTGCTGCGCTTTTCCAGCAACACATTTTCAGCTCAGAATACTGAGAGGCCCAGATAGAGTGAATGTAGAGAAGATGTTTCCAATAGTAAGAGAGATTAGGACCTAAGGCATAGCCTCAGGGTGAATGACTCTTTAGAATTGAAATGACGAGGAATTTCTTCAGCCAGTGGATGAATTTGAGGAACTCATTCCTGCAGATAGCTGTGGAGGACAAGTCATTGAGTGCATTTAAGATGGAGTGAGATAGGTTCTTGATTGGTAAGAGAATCAAAGGTTATGGAAAGAAGGCAGGAGAATGGGGTTGAGAAACATGATCGAATGTGGAGCAGACTGGATGGGCCAAAGGGGACAATTCTGTTCCAATATCTTCTGCTCCCTATAAAAATTTGGCCCCCAAGAAGGAGTTCACAGAGTTTGATGGTTTGAGATGACAAATAGAATGAGATTAACACCATATCGAATAGTCAGAGCTTGATTCCAACAGTGATTTGAAAAGGTAGACTTTTTATGGCATAGAAACATGATGCATCTAGAATATAGCATGTACCAGCTTGGCTGCTAACACGCAGATAGATTACTAACTTGGCCAAACAGGCACCAAACAAACCCACCACCCTATGGCTGACTACTTCAACTTTCCCTCACACTCTACCAAGGACATGCGAATCCTGGGCCTCCACCACCGCCAAATCCTAGCCACCCAATGACTGGTGAGGAAGAACACCCCATCTTCCACCTTGGGACCCTCCAACCACATGGAATCAATGTTTATTTCACCAGTTTCCTCATATCCCCTCCCCCCACCTTATCCCAGATCCAACCCTCAAACCCCGGCACCGCCCTCTTAAACTGTCCTACCTGTCCATCTTCCTTCCTACCTAACTGCTCCACCCTCCACTCCGACCAATTACCATCACTACCCCCCCCCCCCCTTCATCTACCTATCGCATTCCGAGCTACCTATGCACCCCCCCCAGTCCCACCCTCTTCCTATTTTATCTCTTAGCCCCCTTGGTGCTCCCCCTCCACCTCCCCACATAACACACACATTCCTGATGAAGAGTTTATGCTCAAAATGTCGACTCTCCTGCTCCTCGGGTGCTGCCTAACCAGCTGTGCTTTTCCAGCAACACAGATTTTGACTCTGATCTTCAGCATCTGCAGTCCTCACTTCCTCCCAAACAGCAAGGGATGATTGGTACATTGGCCAAGTGAGACTCTGAAACCACAAAAACCCACACACCAGACAAAGTGCAAATACAGTAGCTAGGTGCTAACGACATTAGCATAATGTAATGCTAATTATTCAGCAATTGAACAATTATTCAGCACAGACACCCCCAACAACTTATGCACTAAACAAAGGACAACCCAGATAGAAAAGTACCAGGTCCTGCTACACACAGAAACTGACAGTGGCATGCCATCTAAATGACTGACTCCAGTTTCAAACTATTAATTGTATCTCATTGATTGGCCAGAAAGTTCCAGAAAACCACCTAAAAGGTATAAAAATAGGGTTCACCTTCAGACCCCTCTCTTGGATCCACCCTTGGAATCATCTGAGGCCTTCTGAGGAGACCAGCATGGCATGAAGGAGAGACCAACTGACCATCCAGAGAGACAGAGAAAGAGAGAGAGCGAGAAAGAGAGAGCGAGAGAGAGCGAGACAGAGAGAGAGAGAGAGAGAGAGTCGAAGAAAGCAGTTTCGCAGACCCAGAATCAGAGCCACAGAGACAGCAACTGTACATTTACAAGAGACTTGGGAAGTATTGTAATCATAAGGGGCCAAATACGATTAGGGATATCACCCGGTAAGGGTCACCGGACCTGAAGCGTTAAGTCTGATTTCTCCGTACAGATAGTGCCAGACTTGCTGAGCTTTTCCAGCAAAGTCTGTTTTGTTAAGGATAGTCTGTTTAGTATTAAAGATTATTGTAATTTTGTTCCTAATAAAGTGGAATGTTTTGCTTTGGTACCGGTTTGTATTTGTATTGATTTGACAGCTTTGGGATTGTGGGACACCTGGGCAAATTCATTCATAACGTTCTAGTCAGAGTTGTCTGCAACTTGCTTAAAACGTAAGCAGACAACAACCAAAAACCAACAGTCTCAAACCAATAGAATATTCATATCTATTCATTCATTGCAAAGTCAATAATTACTTCCAAAACAGCATGGTTTTGGAAATTTATTTTATGTATTTAGACATCACTCAGCCCTTCTTTAAACTAATTTGGCCTGGTTTATGTTGATTTTAAAATCCAAATGTTCTGCTTTCCCTCCACACCTTTTATTCTTCAGGTAATTTCACTGTTCACTAACTGTGACAGGCATCCCATGTTATAGTAAAACTAAGGAGGGGCTGGGGGAGTCTTCCCAAACCCTGAGCCACATGGACCATGGTGAGAAAGCTGGGAAAATCAGGTGAGATAGTCAGCGAGGAACTTCTCAATGTCAAAAATAAAAGTTCCAATTTCTAACCAAGTGTTGAATGGCGAGATGAGATTCATGCTACTGAGTGATGAGAGACCAATTTCCACAAATTAGTATGTATTAACACCTCATTACTACTTAATCTCAACTCATTAATATCTAGGTGGGGACGAGACTGTCACACACCTCCTTTGCAAAGGAAGTCTGCAGAGGAATGCAATGGTGTTTGTCGAGGTTCGTCCTGAGCAGCGCCGTGACGTAGGACTCTGTGCTCTATGGTCTGTTCCCCGGGATGCACATCAACTGTGTCTGGAGGATCATCAACTCAGTCCAAGACGCTCTTTGATCTGTCCGAAACCTGTTGATCTTCCAGCTGAAGGAGTTGACCCCGACTGAGTGTTGCAGACAGGCACATTCCAAGGTCCAGGACCACGTGCTGAGGGACGCGCTGAAGCTTGGGGCAGCTGCTGCCAAGTGCGGTGGGGGAGAGACCACCGTGTAAGGTCTGCCTGCCTAAGAAGAACAGCGGGGATCACCCAGTAATTGGGCCCGCTGATGCCTCAGCAAAATACCTGGATGGTCAATGTCCAGACTTGTACATACGAATGATTAATTCCTATCTCTGCATGTAAAGAAATGGAATATATACATATGTATGGCATCACCAATTGTATAGATATCAAAATAATTTTATGAATAAAGTATATTTTTGAAATAAAAAAAATTCTCCCATGCATCACGTAGAAACTGGACTCCAAGAATAGACAATGTGAAAATCAGAGTGACTCCAGCTCTGATCCAAGTCGCCACATGCTCCCCTGGACCGCCATCTTGGACAGATGGCACCAACATCTCAGGGTACACTCTATGAACAGAAACTGCATGCACATCATGCCAAGATGGTGGCAGAGTAGGATGCTTCTACTAGGTGTGGAGAGAAAGCAGGACATTTGGATTTCTTCTACTGGAGTTCCTCTACTCCACCTTTTCTAGTTCCTTCTTTTCTCTCTTTTTTCCTTCTTGTCATTCGATTAGCACCAGAGCTGAACACTGGTACAGTGGCAAGCGCTGGCAGCAAATCCCCGGAGCAACAAGCCCTAGAACAGTTCATGAGTTATGAGACCTGGAACACAGTGAGCAGTGAGCCCTTGTGCAGTGCGTGGGCTGCGAGGCCCAGAACAGTGAGCAGTGAGCCCTGGAACAGCACCTGAGCTGTGAGCCCCAGAGCAGCATGAAAGCAGTCCTGGAGCAGCGCACAGGCGAGTCCTGGTGGAGAACGGTGTGGGGGAGGCAGTTCTGGCACATTCCTTGGAGCAGGTGAGTGCTGGTATGCAGTGGGCTGGAACTTGGACCAGGAGCGGTGTCTGGGGTCTGGCATGGGTGGCCAGACCACGTGCAGAGGCCCTGTGCTGAGCTGTCACACTGTAGTGTCTATTTGAAATTTACTACCTTATTGTAGTGTCAACCCTTTAACGATGTCCTATTTTTAACTTAGCTTTCAACTCTGTAAGTAATGCAACTACTTTTATTCTTCTGCTGTACGCAAGAATTCTACCCAGGAATTTGTATCTAAGATGTCGCCATAAGAGGCAGACATTGCAAAAGCCTTTCTCTGTACTCCTACAATGGAGTACATGTGACAATAAAATAATATTCTATTCTATAAACTATTCTACTCTACAGACCTTGGCATATAATACATACAAATATCACCACATCCCCATGGCTCGTCTTTAATCTATTTACACCATGAACCTATACGTCAATGCTGTACTTTAGAGCACACGAGCACCTTCTATTAAAACGTTGCTGCGAGCATACTTTGACAAGGGAGCAACTTAGGAATCCTCGGTTGCTGAATCAGAATCCCTCACTTCTGCCATGTCTTACCTTTTTGCAGAATATTCCCTCAGCCAGAGCTTACAGTCACAGTACATAGTTCTTAGTTTGCCTTTTGGTGCAGAAACAAAGCCAAGAAACTTGTTAAGGTAATCAGCATTCATCAAGCATGGAAGTGGCCATTTTGAGGCTGATCTGACTCTTTTTCAGAACTGAAAGGTGCTGTAAAATGGGTTCATTTCATTCTTTTGAACAAGACAAAAGATTATAATAGAAATCCCATAGAAGAGAAGAGTGGAGCTTCTTTAAGGTCAGCATATCTGGAAGATAAGCAGCAGTGAATGAAACACCCAAACAAAGCAAAGTAATGCAGATGCTGTAAATCGGGAACAAACACAGAGGATGATGAAGAAACTTAACAGGTCTGACACTATCTGTGGAGAGTGAAACAGAAACTGTAATGTCTCAAGTCTGGGATGACTCTTCTTCAGAGCTGGACTATGTGGGAAAATACGTTCTTTAATACTCTCTTTTGGCTTGTTCAAAAGTAAGTATTTCATTCTGTGGTTGGGAGAGTCTTAAATTTTGAGTGATGTAAGTCCCTTTGAAGAGCAACAACATCATAAGGACACCCATACAGTGAAACTGAAACACATGCTTTGTGAAACTTAGGCAATAACCTTTACCTGAATCTAACTGTCAACAAATCAGCATTTCTTCTCATACATTGATAAAAAATGTTTCCCTTTACATTGGTATTTACTTTGAACTGTACTAATGATTACAAAATGAAAAGCTTTGACAAAATATATATTTTTTCAGTGGATTGATGTCAGAGTCTCAGGCTGTGGTTTGATTGACAACTTTCTTAGCAGAGGTAGGGAATAATATTTCATTCAGGCTAACATCTGCAGTCTGGAAATTATTATAATGAATTATAGGGTGACTGGGCATCTTGAAATCAGAGAACGCCAGCAGGGATTTGTAAAGGTTAGCCTGTCAAACTGGATTGAATTGTTTGAACTGTTCCTAAAGTAATGGACAGGGAAATGTCCATGGATATTATTTACAGATGATCTGCATTGGTGGCTCAGCTATTCGCTGTTATTCTTAATAATTCGAAGATGGGATAGGAAGCCACAAATATAAACCTACCAATGACAAAATGATAGCTGACATTGTGTAGAATGGCTGTGTAGGATTAGAAAGAGATTTTGATAGATTAAGCAAACAGGCAAAAGTGTAGCAAATGGATATTAATGTAGCTGATATGAAGTTATCAACTTTGGACTTAAAAAGCATAGAACAAGGTACTTCCTAAATCGTTAAAAAATGGAAACAGTGGTAGCCCAAAGAGCTCACACCCAGACTACTTCTCCCCAATAAGGTTTTACTGACCTTGGAGAAAATGTAGAATACATTGGTGAAGTTATATCAGTAGATTACATAAACTAGGATTTCACTACTAGAAAAGGGTTAAGGGTAATTTAATCAAAGTTTTCAAGATAAATAAAAGGAAAAAGTTGGGTAGATTAGGAGAAAGTATTTCTTCAGGTTGAGAAGTCCAAAATTGGTGGCAGTGTTTCAAAATCAGTCAGGAGTGAAAGTAGGAAAACACTTTTTCACACAAAGGGTGTTAGAAATATGGAACTCCCTTCTGCAAACAGTTAGTAATGCTAAATCAATGTGTTTGTAAATAGCCTGCTCCTGTTGGTGAATGCGGTATGGAGGTTATGAATAGTCTTGTCCAAGACAGGTGAACTGGGGCCAAAACTAGTAGAAAGGAAGCAGGGTTTATGATAGGGGCCAACAGCTCCGTCAGTTCATTGTTTAGCTGAATGTATTACAGATTGTCTACAACTTGGCGTCAACAAATACACATGAACCAAGTGGTGGGCTGAAAAGTTGTAAGATTTATCAGTCTTTGGCCTTTTGGCATTAGTCCCATTTCTAACAAATGCTGAAAAATCATTATTTCTATTTTTTTCTTTTACAGACATCCATCAGAATTCTGGAATGCATACTAATCAGATTTAACATCTTCACTGGCACACAATTATTGGTTGCTACTTGACTTCCTTTTCCACAAGCCTTTGAACACTTCCTTTGTTCTCTTCTGCATTCCATAGCAAATAGCAGTGTTAATTAAGCTGCTCCACCATTTCCTTCCCATCACCACACCTTCTGTAATGATTTTTTGTTCCACAGAGTTTGTAATTACAACTGCATATTTAGTTACTAAGTGATAATTACTAATCTTCAAAAGTATTTGTTTGCTATAAAGTGCTTTGAGAATTTGTGAAGTGTGAGATCTCAGATTCATAAAAGTTGCACATATCTACAGCTTTTATATTGGTATTGAATTCACCCTTATCTTTTTTTGAAATTTTTATAATTGTCATTTCTTTGTATTTCTGAATATCCATCTAAGGCTGTCATTTCTTTGTGTTAATGAATATCCATCTACGCTTGCCAAGCTCTTGCTTTGATAGTTAAGCATCACTTTGTTGAGTGGTGCCTGATGAAGGGTTTTTGCCCGAAACATTGATTCTCCTGCTCCTCAGATGCTGCCTGACCTGCTGTGCTTTCGACTCTAATCTCCAGCATCTGCAGTCATCACTTTCGCCTAGATCTCTTTGCCATGGGTCCAATGTCCACTTGAGGTCCTAGGGGAGAGATGGGAGTGTCGCCTTATTTTCTTTTTATATATCCACAGTGCTTTTTATTTTGCAGCTTATTTTCTCGCTTTCACCCTTCCCAGACGTCATCCACCAGATCAAAGAGCCTTCAGTTGATAAAACACAGGAGTAGTGACAATGAGATGCACTGGCTTTATACCTGACCCTACGGAACTATTGTAGCCGTGCAGGGAGCAGGCGCGGTTTGACAGACAGCCGCAGATGAGGGGGGCGGTGCTGCTGCAGCCGCTGGGGGAGCTGGAATGCGGGACGCGCATTGACGCCGTACGTCGCTTGCCATCCGAGCGGATCCGGCACGAACTGAGGAGTCCCGGGCTGTGATTGACACAAACTTTCGGCCACAAAATGTAGTAAAGCAAGTCGGAAGGAACTCCGCGGTTCAAGCATGGGCTTCTCCGGGAAGTTCGGAAGCGTCCTGTTGATGTTGGGGATATGTGTGTCTGCAGCTCATGGAGGTAAGCACTTGCTGCTCTGAAGTTGGAAAGTCACCCAAACAGTAGTTCTCCTCAGGAATACTGCAAGCCTGCTCCCGGGAAGGACAGGGTCCCATCAGATGGATCAGTGCGGCACTTCCTCCCTCTGTGCGCCCGCTTGATAGCTTTAAAACTTGAGTTGCTGTAGTTTTCATGTTATTGACAAATCTCTTGCTCTGACCGTTAGCAGGTTAACCCAGCATCCTCATCAGTTTGTCATCAAGAGGACAGCATGGAGTTAGGATATTGAGTTTTGTACGGCATTCATTTGTGCTTCATGATATTTTTAAAATATTAAATGTGAAGTGAATGTGGTCTCAAATACACAATTGTTTGCATGCATTATTATTAACTGTAGATTAGTTTAATTTAAAAACAAGTTTATTTTACTTAACCGCGTTCTAATTTATTGACTGTGCACGTGTATATATAAATTGGTGCGATATAGGTTCTGTTCGAGTATATGAGCTGCTAAATCCACGTTTAAAGATTCTACAAATTTGCCCTACAGTCAGCTTTAATTCCACCAGCTGTCAGTCCAGTGCTTGCTGTTTTTTCCCAGTTTCTTCATGGTGTTGAGGATTCTGGGGCTAACAAAATAACATCATTCTGTTTTAATCTGCATTACAGTGCTTTTCATTATCCATTACATCTTCCAAATATATAAGATGACTAGTATCATCAGTTTCTTTGTCAAATGGAGTTCAGCTTTCAGAACTATCTGTCTTTCCAGTCTTCCACAGCTGACTGGATTGGATTGCAATTGCTGATTCTGATCATGACATCCTTTCGGGTCTTATCACTTGTCAAAATCAGATGCGAAATTGCAGATTCCTTGTATGTCAAGGAAGGAAATGCTTAAGCCATTGGCACAAGCCCAACTTTGAAAATGCAATGTCAAAATGTTCAACCTCTTTGTGACTTAAGTTCATGAAAATAGGTTTTATGTTCCTGGATTTAATTTTAACCATGTTTTCAGATAAATGTTTTGGAAGGATAAAATTGCCCTTTTATAAATTTTTTTTGAAGGTGAAATATGGTTTTTGGTGGCACCAGGCAATGAGACAGAAGATGGTTAAAATGCATTCAATCCTGGCTTTGAAGTTGTCTCCCTTGATGGCTAATCAATAAGCAATCCATTAGTCTGTCTAGGGAATTAACAAACTTTATGACTGCTGCGTCCTGGAGGGTTTTGGTCCCAGGCACTTTACAGGAACTGTATGAGATTGGCAGCCTCTTGAATTGCAAACAGAACTGGGGGCTAATGACCCAGATGTTTACTGTACTAATGCAATGTATTCATTATTCACATAGATGGAGGACATAGTGGATGGTGACTCTAGACAGGGGTATGTTGGTATTCTAGGGCATGTAGATGTTAAAAAAAGGTGTTGGGTGTTTAGAAAAGCATTAAGGTAGAAATGTCCGAAGACCAGATGGGTTCTATCCCAGCATGCTGAGGAAGGAAATTGCTGCAGTCTTGTAAAAAATCTTTTGTATTCTCTTTAGTTATTCTCCAGTCTTCTCCTGTAACTAATGTTGTTCCTTTGTTAAAGAAGGACAACAGAGATAGTTCAGGAAATTACAGGCCAGTGAGCCTCACAGCAGTGGTAAGGAAAGTATTGGAGAAGATTCTTAGGGGCAGGAATTATTCACATTTGGCAAAATATGGATTTATTAATGATAGGCAGCATGGCTTTGTGTGGATGAGATTGTGTCTTGTGTCTCAAACTTGATTTGAGTTTTTTAGAAAGTGACAAAGATGCTTGATTAGGGCAGGGCAATGGATGTTGTCTACATGGACTTTAGCAAAGTCTTTGTCAAAGTCTCTCATGGCATGCTGATGCAGAAGGTGAAGTCACATGGGACCTGTGGTTAGTTGGTAAGATGGATAAAGAACTAGCTTAGTCATAGAAGACTAAGTAGTACATAATAGTGGTAGGAGGAGCTGGAGATCTGTGACCAGTGGTGCTAGGCTGGAGCCTTGGGCAGAGAAAAGGCAGATGGAATTTAATCTGGACAAATGTGAGGTGATGTATTTTGGAAGGTGTAATGCAGGACGGAAGTATTCAGTAAGTGGCAGAACCCTTACAAGCATTAACAACAGAAGGATCTAGTGTACATATCCTGAAAGTGGCAACACAAGTGGATAAGGTGGTCAAGAAGACAAATAGCATGCTTGCCATCATTGGTCGGGACATAGAGTATAAAAATTGGCAAGTCATGTTGCAACTGCATAGAACTTTAGTTAGGCCACATTTAGAATATTGTGTACAGTTCTGGTCGCCATACTACGAGAAGGATGTGGAGGCTTTGGAGGGAGTACAGAAACAGTTTCAGGATGGTATATTGGAGGATATTAACTGTGAGAAGAGATTGGACAAACTTGGTTTGTTTTCATCTGAATATTGGAGGCTGAGGAGCAATCTGATCAAAGTTTACAAAAATGAGAGGCGTGGATGGAATGGATTCATGGAGCCTTTTTCCCAGGACAGAAGTGTCAATTACTCGGGGACATAGGTTGAAGGCAAAAGGGAAAGTTTGAAGGAGGTGTGAGAGCCAAGTGTTTTACAGTGAGGAACGTAAGTGCGCTGCCAGGGGAGGTGGTAGAACCAAATACAATCACTAAGTTTAAGAGGCATCTTGACAAATACATGAATAGGCAATGGATAAAAGATATGGACAGCATAGAGTTTTTGGTTTAGAAAGCTATCATATGTCAGCGCAGGCTTGGTGGGCCGAAGGGTATGTTCCAGTGCTGTGCTGTTCTTTGTTCTTTAAAAAATAGATGGGAATTGGTTAGGGAGTAGATTTTTACTTAAAAAAAAACTGAGGCTGAGACCACCAGGCTTAGAAAGATTGTAGGAATAAAATTGCAATTACATAGCCGTTCTTACAACTTCCAGGTGGACATTGTGAATCAACCTTCTCAGATTTGTTATAACACAGTTTGGGAGCAGGTGGGACTTGAACCCAGGCCTCCTGGCCCAGAAATAGGATAACATCACTGCGCCACAACAGACTCTTCACAATTTCCAGGTATCCAAAGTGTATTTCAGCTGAATGAGTATTTCTGGAACTGTAATCACTGATGTATTGTCAGAGTCATGGTTACCAATTTGCACTCAGTCAGGCCCAACAAACATAATGTGGTAATAATCAGATAATCTGTTCCTCTGTTGTTGGATTGAAGGGTAAATATTTTCCAGCACACTGAGGAGATTTTCCCTGCTGTTCTTTGAAATATTGCCATGGGATTTTCTTCACTACAGATGGGCCCTTGGTTTAACTTCTCATCTGAATTATGGCACCTCTGAATATGCACTGTGTGTCAGCCTGGTGTTTGTGCCTGAGGCTATAAAGAGCAGGATTTGCCTTTGTGACTCAGATGATGTTACCGATTGAGTAATGGGGGCTGGCATCATTTGTACTTAAGAGATTAGTGGGTGACAATTTTATAGTAGTGTCTCCTGGGATGTGGGGGTGCAAGTTGTCTGAGCTGTTGTCTGTGTAGCTTGTGCAGTATTCTCCTGGGTCCAGGTACACACACCTGCTTTTCTGGCATATGTCTGAATACATTGAACCTGCACCCTCCTGATGGTACATTATCTAAATTGCTAATATGATGCTAGGAATCCAAGTTTGGATAAATCAGGTCTTGGTAATACTGTCGCGCCTCGACTTACGAACTTAATCCGTTCCGGGACCCGGTTCGCGAACTAAAAAGTTTGTGAACTGAATCAATTTTTCCCATTGTTCGGATAGCGTAAGAATGCTTGGACAGCTGTTCACAGCGCACGCGCCAAAGACGAACTGAATGAGATTACGCGGGGCCCAAGAGCTTTTGCGTTCAACAAGCGCGTAGCAAAGCAGAACAATGAAACCACATGGTCACACACGGGCTTTTTGCGTTTGTCCCTTCATTCGTACCTTGAATTTCGTACGTATGTTGAAGCAAAATTTTACGTACAATCCTGTTTGTAAACTGATTTGTTCATGAACGGAGTCGTTCGTATGTCGAGGTGCTACTGTACCTAGATTGCCCTCTCCTGTGAAAAGTGCTCTGAAGCAGCAAGATGGGGCCTGGAATGGTGTTAATTAAAAGACCAGAGATTCGTGTTGAAGTTAAATGAAATTTATCTCCTTTTCCTGTTGAAAAACGTCTGAAAATTTTCAGAAGCATTTTTGAAGTTTTTTTAATCCATTTGCCAAAGTTTATTGTCATTGTTATACTGAGAGAGGATCACGCTGGTAATGAGCTGAACCAGAAATGAAAATGTGTTAGTAATTCACCAAAATGAGTCTGCTTGTCTCAATTTTGTATTACCTTCCAGAGTAGAAAAAATTTCACCAGGCTTCTTTCATGAACTTAAAAATAGATAATTTATTTTAAGCAAGATTTATTCTTTAAACAAGTGGCAAAATGATTAACAGCTAAGCTACTTTTTCAGAAGTAAAAATAAATTCTTATATCTGAATTCCTATGTTCATACAGACAAGACAACTCAGCTCCACAGATACTATGTGTTTGAAAAAAAAGGAATAGCACCCCTATGGGTCCGAAGTATGAATTCAAAATATAGAATGGGTTGGCTGACATATGAGGAAGGCTGGATTGACTGGGCTTGTGTTCGCTGGAATTTAGAAGAATGAGAGGGTGCTCTCCTAGAAACATATAAAATCCTGATGGGACTGGATAGGCTTGATGCGGGAAGAATATTCCTGATGTTGGGGCAGTCCAGAACATGGAGTCACAGCCTCAGAATTCAGGACCGAGATGAGGAAGAATTTCTTCACTCAGAGAGTTGTGAACCTGTGGAATTCTCTTCCACAGGAAAGTGATGCGGCCAGTTCATTAGATATATTCAAGAGGGAGCTGAACGTGGCCCTCGCAGCTCAAGGGGTCTGGGGAGAGGGCAGGAATGGGATACTGAGATTGCATGATCGTGTTGAATGGTGGTGCAGGCTTAAGGGGCTGAATGGCCTACTCCTGCACTTATTTTGCATGTTCTATGTTTCTGATTTCTTTATTATAGTTCCTTCAATTTCCTGCAACCAAGATTAAGTTGCTGACAGTCACAGAATGGTGAAAGATCTTTAGACCAGATTTCAGGAAGGGATGGGAACAATTAGGAATCCTGATGTTTGAAATGTTATCAGGCTTCACTGAGTGATTTTGGTGTGTGTGTGTGTGTGTGTGTGTGTGTGTGTGTGTGTGTGTGTAAGAGAGCAAGAAAGCTCTGCTTTTTTGCTGCAAACTCCTGCATTAACAACCACAGCAAGGTCTGTGAAAACACATCGTAACTTCAGTCCAGAGGCTATTTCTAGGCACAGCACAGAGCTTAGGGCTTGTCCATATCTGTTTATCCCACAATTAAGAGTCATGAAATGCACCTCTCTCATTTAAAACCTTTACTGGACTCTTCTCTCAAATTACTTGCATTTTCATTAAGTAGCAGACAGTTTACAATTTTCTTTGACCTTTTAACTTTTTGTTTCTCATATTCCCTAAATATAAATGTATTCATAACAATATATCACTATGCGGTATATAGACAAGTAGATGACTTGTCCACATGAAGAGCACAACAGATATGAGCGTTACAGTTGCTGTGATTTTGCTTTTGCAAGGCAGCAGAAAGATGGAGCAGAGGTGGTAAAGAAGGTATGATTCATGCCATTCCTCTTGGCAAGTTGGAGCCGGCCTCCACCGTGGTCCTTCACAGGATATTGTCTGACAGGCTAGTCAATGAACATCTTGATCTGTATGCCTAACGGTGATGCCCCATATGTCATCTTTTCCAAGTCCTAGTTGAGTTCTTGCACTGTACTTTTTCATAGCGAGCGGTTAGGATATGGAACGTCCTAGAGTGTGGTGAAGGCATGGTCAATTGATTCATTCAAAAAGGCATGTATAATTCTCACCTTGAAACAATGTAAAGGGTCACTGAGAAAAGGCAGGGGTTTTGCACTAAGTCTAGGCCTCCTTTTGTACTATTACAATTCTGTGATTCTTGTCCATAGTTCTTCACCATGTGCTCAACAAAATCCTGTGGCAGCCTTCAAGATTAATATGTTGACTGTATCTAAGTGTCATATAACAGGTGGTGCTATGATGTTGTGCTGTCCATTTCACTTTGGGCTGTTGTGGCTGGACAGTTAACATCCAAGTTTAGTGGGTAATAGGGAAAATAAATGGACTATTGGACTTCCATTCAAAGAGAATGGAGTATAAAAGTAGGGAGGTTTTGCTCAAACTATACAAGGCACTAGTCAGACAACAGCTGGAATATTATGAACAGTTTTCATCCTGTAACTGAAGGAAAGAGATACTGTCATTGGAGGCAGTCCAGAGAAGGTTCTTTTAGGTTGATACCAGGTATGAAAGGACTGTATTATGAGGGCAGGTAGAATATTTTGGGCCTGAACTCATTGAAATTTAGAAGAATGAGAGAGCACTTTATTGAAATCTCCAAGATTCTTAGGAGAATTGACAAGGTAGATGTTTCCCCTTGAGGGAGTGTCTGGGACCTGAGGATATTAAACGCAGAATAAAGTTAGCATATTGAAAACAAGGACAGAATCATAGTTTTACAGTTCAGTAGGAGGCCATTTGGTGCATCGTGTCTGTACCAGCTCCTGAAAGAGCTGCCCAGCTAGTCCCATTCCCCAGCCCTATCTCCATAGTCCTCTTTCACTTTCAAATATATATCCAGCTCTGTTTTGAAACCTCCTCTGGAATCTGCCTCCACCACTCTCCCAGGGAACAAATTTCAAATCCGAACAACTCAAAGTAAAGAAGTTTCTCCTTATCTTACTCCAACTCTAATGCTGAGCGTCTTGAGATCCTAGTTCTAGACATATATAAACTAGTAGACACAGAATATCCTCCTTTAACTTGTTAAAATTGTTCATAATTTTGAACACCTCAATAAGTTACCTCTTCATCTTCTCTGCTCCAAGGAGAATAAGCCAAATTTTTCTAAACTTTCCTTGTGTCTAAAATCCCTCATTTTTGATATTGTTCTAGTAAATGATCTCTGCACGCTCTCCAGGGCTTTAACATCCTTCCATAAATAAAGTTCTCAGAACTGAACACAGAATTCCAAATGTGGTCTCGTCAATGATGTGTAGAGGTGTGGCATCATCTTGCTTTTGGACTGTATGCTTGTATTTATAAACCCAAGGATCGTCTAAGCCTTCATAATAACTGTTCCAACTCGCTTGGTCACTTTCAGAGGATCATGCATGTGAATCCAGAGGTCTGTCTGCTCGTATACTTCCCTCAAAGTTGTACCATTGAGGGACATAACTGCAAGACAGGGCCTATGACACGTCCTGTAGCCTGGTCACATTTGAATCTTTTTTGTTTTGTCTATTACTGGCATGCCTGGCATTCTATCCTACAGTTCTCAATCAGTGCATAGTTTGATGTTAATGGTAGAGTGAGAAACCTGTTTGGCCAAGAGGATACAAATTATGGTGAAATACACTTGTGCTATTGGTCCACATTGTCTCATGGATGCCCAGTTTTGAGTTCTTGGATTGGATCTAATTCCATCTCGATAAGAATACTTAAGCAGTCTAAGAGAATTTGTCGTTGGTTGCGCGTTTATTTTCTGCTCTTTCTGGTTCTCTTGTCACTTGTTATAGGCCCTTGTTATGTCCTTCAGGAACTGGCCAATTTGATCAGTAATGGGGCTACTAAGAATAGTTTTGGATGGTTATTGAAATCTCCTATCTGGTGTAGAGCTTTGTCTTTGCTACTTTCAGTTCTACCTCAAAAAATGGATTTGAACATGGAGCAGCACTGTTTCTTTAGCTGGTGGGGATATCGTGGTAATCAGCGGGATGTTTGCTTGCCCATGTTTGACCTGATGCCAGGGAACTTCATTAGGCCTGGAGTCAGTCTTAAGAGGGCAGTTGCCACAGAAGGCTGTGAAGGCCAAGTGGATTTAAGTCAGAGATAGATAGTTCTTGATTAGTAAGGCATTACTGTGGGGAGAAAATAGGAAAACCAGATTGAGAAACATATCAGCTATGATTGAATGGTGGAACAGACCTGACGGGCTGAATAGCCTAATTCTGCTGCTATATCTTATGGTCTTAAAGATGTCTGTGGCCACTCCCTACTGCTTATGCACGTCTGTGGGGGTGATACTTCTGGTGGTTCAGTCCTGAAGGTAGGAGAGTACATTCTCGGGGACGGTGAGGAAGGAATTTAGGATATAGGCTGTAAGGCATGTCTCAGAAGTGAGACCTTGTCAGGCAGCCTGTTGCTTGACTAGTCTATGGGAACGTACCGTCTCATAATTTTGACAGAAGTTTGTGAAGAAGGTATTTCCAAGGTTAACTGGGAAAAGTGTGCCTAGGTCAATGCCAAGTGGGCTGTCTGGTTTTATTCTTATTTGGCAGTTTATTACAGTGTGGGTTGCTAAGCCATTTGTGAGTACTGTTAAGATATAACAGTAGGAGCTGTGTAGGGGCTCCAGGCTTCCTTTCCAAAAGGTAAGTTTTTGAATCAGTTAGTTTTTATAACAATCCAATGGTTCCATTACTGATACTTCTTTGTTTAATTCCTGTTTATAATCCAGTTTTAAGTTCCCACTTGCAATAGCAGGACATGAATTTGTTTTGAGAACATCAATCTGGGCCACTGAATAGTGGAGCCTCCTCTTGATTTCTGTTGGAGAATAATCTTGAATTATTTTATTAGCTAACATCCATATAATAAGAATGAGTGGGCATATTTGAAGTGATTATACATTGTGTAGTACACAGCAAGAATATATGGATTTTATAATAACACCATGCATCTCAATCGTATTTTTAATTGGAGGAACCTATCAAATTACATTTGTATGAAAGAGAATAAAACAATTGAATGCAGTGCCAGAGAGGGAAAAAATTACTAGGACAGCTGATAAGTATTTGAACTTGAAACTTAAACAATTACCACCTCTCTTTATATGATTTTAAAAAGCTTGTTTTAACATTTTTCAATGACATCACATAATGTCAATTCCATATTTGTCAATAAGCTACAAAAATACTGCTCTTATGATGCCTCCATGATGTCTATGTCAGAAGGACCATTATATATTGCTGAACTGCCCCTAAAGTCAGGGTTACTGCTTGCAGCAAGGCTGCAAAATAAAGATAGCATAATATTTTGGTGAACATTACTCAACTTAGCAGTTGCATTCCACAGATACTATGCCTATTATCTCAGCAGCTGCAGAAGTATATAGTGTTACTTTGAGTATAGTTATAGACTAAGAGGACACAACATCAATCAAATGGGTCCTACATTTGGCCCATCAAGTCTGCTCCATCATTCGATCATGGCTGATATGTTGCTCAACCCCATTCTCCTGTCTTCTCCCAGTAACTCTTGAATCCCTTAGCAATCAAGAATCTATCTTTGTCTGTCTTAAATGCATTCAATGGTTTGGCGTCCACAGCCTTTTGTGGCAGTGAGTTCCATAGGTTCACCACCCTCTGGCTGAAGAAATTCCTCCTCATTTCAGTTCTAAAGGATCCTCTCTTCACTCTCAGGGTCCTATTCCCTCCTACTAGGGGAACAGCTCCATATTCAGTCTATTGAGGCCTCTCCGTATTCTGTAAGTTTCAATGAGATCCTCCTTATCTTTCTAAATTCCATCAAGACTCAGTGTCCTCAATTGCTCCACATATGACAAGCCCTTCATCCTCAGGATCATTCTTCTAAACTTCCTCTGGACTCCCTCCAATGCCAGCACGTCCTTCCTCGATTATGGGGCCCAGAACTACCTACCATATTCGAAATATGGTAGAGCCTCATACAGCCTCAGCAGTACATCTCTGCTCTTGTATTATGGCCTTAAGGAAATGAGAGCTAACATTGCTTTTGCCTTCCTAACCACCAGCTGAACCTGCAACTTAAATGATTCCTGAACTCTCAAGTCTCTTTAAGCTTCAGATTTCTGAAGCATTTTCCGATTTAGAAAATAGTCTACACCTCTGACCTTTCAACGGAATTGCATAACCTCACACTTTCCCACATTGTATTCCATCTGCCATTTCTTTGCCCACTCTCTCAGGCTGTTAAAATCATTTTGCGGCCTCCCTGCTTCCTCAACACTACCTGTCCCACCACCTAGCCTTGTGCCCTCAGTCCTTCACCCAGAAATGATTCCAGGATTTTGCCTCTGCTATCCATTATTTCTAGAAGTTTATTCCACGTTAACCACTGATTTTCTTCAGAACATTATCCAAAATATGCTGTTTATGGCTTGAATCTGTATTTCCTGTCCTGCACTCATTACTTATTTTAGTGATACTTCAGATTTATATTTTCTATTTCCCTAACTACCTTTTATCTTTAGATCGTTTCTCAGGTGCCTTCTTTTGGCTTGAAATTCTACAGATTTTCCAGTTGTTTGTAAAAACACACAGCTATGGCATGAGGTTTAAATCTTGCAAACCTTCATTGAGATGTCTTGCAAGTGTTTTAATGTCTTGCAGGTCTCTCAGTAACCTCAGCAGGATTGGCCACAATACTTGAGATGCAATCTGACCAAAGTCTTTATAATACAGTCTCAGCTTTCCTGGAGCCTGTAACCTATGATTTGACTATGCTTAACATTGAAATATAGTATAAATGCAACTAAGCTGAAGTATGCAAGAAAACCAATCTATGATATGCAATCCCTTCCATAAAATAGCTCCAATAAATGACTAAAAGCAGAAATTAAACAGATGAGTGAACAGTTGAGGTGTTTCTATTTAACCTTTGTTCCAGAATCAGCCTTTTTAGTTTTAGTTTGTTCTGATTTCATTAATCTGTACATCACTCCTTTCAGAAAACTAGTGATGGTGATATGAAATGTAGGAATTGTGCTCTCAAAGTTGAGATGAGGGTGAGTGATCTATGTGATTGAAATTCTCATCAAAATTGTTTTCTTTAAATATACAAAAAGACTGCATAAACAAATGGACACCTACTTGAAGGATTTTATTTTCTGTCTAAGTCTGTGGAGTTCTGTTCATCAAAAAGAACTGCAAGCTGTGTTGTTCAATATATTTTTGGCTTAGTTTGATATATTTTTGATCAACAAAGGAGCCAAGGGATATAGGGGGCAGACTGAAAATTGGTGTTGAGGCCACCATCAGATGAACCAGGGTTTTGTTGATTGGTGGAATAGCCTCAAAGGTCAAACAGTCTATCCCTGCACCTAGTTCTTACATGCTTATGGGTCTTAACATTGCTGTCAGCTTAATCAGGAAATTGAAATAGAAATTGCGCTTTATAGCTTCTCGTGTTATCACCTGTAAACTCAGAACCATGTCTCTTGCTGAAACATGTTTCATGTTGTTTACATTCCAGTTAAAAAGAAAATGTTCTAAGTAGTCAATGAGCTCTCTTTGATTTTTTTTGGTCTGTCGAGTACATAATTTTGTTGACATATAAAGTGTACTGTCTAGACATAATTGATGTTTTAGATAGACATGCCACATATGTGCTTTGATATTCATTAAGGTGCCAGTATTTGCTTATGATAATAGAGGATTGATAGACCTGGGATTTTATATATTTTTGAATGATGGTCCATCATCTGTAGAAGTCAATCATAGACTTTTAGTTAAAAACAAAAATCAGTCATTCTTCATGTTCATTATATGTAGATTGGTCTGTGACTTTATATAAGGGCAGCAAATGCATGGGAACACCACCACCTACAAGTTCCTGACACCGTGCTGACTTGGAAATAAATTACCGGTCCTTCAGTGATGTTGGTTCAAAATCTTGGATATCCCATCTCAACAGCAATATATATGGGTGCTCCTACTCTTGAAGGATTGAAGTGGTTGAAGAAGGCAGCTCACCACCATCTTTCTTATGGCATTTAGGGCTGGGCAATAAATGTTGGTTTAACCAATGATACCCACATTCACTTGAAAAAATGAAAGGAAACTTGTTACCCGGTCACCACTGATGTCAGACTTGCTGTGGTGCAAGCCTATATATAGATATGATAGAATTGTAGAGGTTCATCTGCTTGTGTGTTACATGATGTAAAGCATACCATCACACAGGTGAATGCTGCATTTCTGCAATTCCACTTGGTGCTATAACATGATATTGAGAAGGAATGGTAGATGTAGACCAATTCAAACTTAGTCATTGACATTTTAAACCAGACAAATAATTATGTAGCAGCGACAGAATTCAAGTTCTAGGAGGAGGTCAGTAGAGATTGAAGGTAGCTTTGTAGATCACGAAGCATAAATGTGCACATAAGAGGATAGATCGGCATGTGACGACAGTTAGACAGTGTAGCAGTAAAGTACATACATAAAAATAATTAGAATGGACTCCTAGTTTCTTGAGAACCTTCTCAGAACCTTCGCTCTGAAATGAGCAAAAAAAAACCCAGTATGTTGCACTAAGTTTTTGGAAAAAAAACACAATTTTGTACTGTAACAGAAGATAAAGATTTTACAGGATTTCCCAGCAGACCTTGTTGACAAACTTATTGTTTTCAGTGGTTTATTGTCAAATAGTGACAAAAGAATGGATACAGATTGGTCTGTATTTGAATTTGGATGAGACTCCCATGAACTCTGACACGCCAGCCAGTAAAACAATGAGCAAAGTCTCTGCTGTCAGTTTCATAGTGCTTATTCACACAAGGTTGATGTTTCAAGTGCTTGCAATTTCTGCTTTTGATACAGTGAAGGGCATTGATACTTTTATCAGCATGTACTCAAAATAAGTTCTGTTTTAGGAAACTGCAAAGTTATGAATAGCCGTAACACAGTTCTGAGATTCCAATCAGTTGTGTAATTTGGCAGAGAGGTGGAAAAGTAAATACTGTTCTAACACAACTGTTTAACACATCTATTGTCACTCTACAGTTAATTTATTCTTTACACTGTGTTAAGTAGGCATGCAGGAGTTTGGCAGGATTGTATAGTTCGGCACGGAAGAGTTGAAGAGAACTTGCAGAACTTAGCCTACATAAGAGAATCTTTTGCATGTTGTGATCCATGACATCTGAGTTGCATAGGCCCACAAGTCCTTTTAAAGCTAGTCTGACTTCATGAAAATTGCAAAGGACCAAGACACTCATTTTGCCAGAACCGAGTGAGGAAGGTCAGGAGAGCATGGTTCTGAAGAGTAACATCTATTCCAGTTAGATGTCTAAGTCACATTTTAGCATTCATTGGAATTTGATTATTCACTGAGCAGAGATTTCAATAGACAGAAACCAAGGCTAGGTGAAAACACAGATTTGCTTATTAATGATTTCTCTGGCCTGGGAGAGATCTGTATTTGTAAAGGTTTGAGGCCAGTACCTTGTTGGAGGAGCACTGAGACATTGTTTTGCGGGCTCAGGAAGATTTAATTCTGGAGAAAGCCATTCAAATTGTGAAACACATCAGTTATTCATTCAAGTGGGAAAATAACAGTCCATGGAAGAAATTAAATGAGGCAATTCAGTTTGTAGGCCACTAAGTAGAGAGTGCACAAGAATTATAAGTTATAGGCACAGAAATAGGCTATTCAGCCCATTGAGAAAGCTCTGCCCCTTAAACATGGCTGATATATTCCCCTGACTTCTCTCCATAATCCTTGATCCCGTTACTAATCAAGAACTGACTTATCCCTGTCTTGAATATACTCGATGATATGGCCTCCGCAGCATGCTGCAGCAATGAGTTCCACAGATTATCCTCTCTCTGGCTGAAGAAATTCCTTCTCATCTCAGTTCTAAGAAGTAGTGTCTTCACTCTGAGGCTGTGCACTTGAGTCCTAGTCTCTCCTACTACTGGAAACATTTTCTCCATGTTCACTCTATCCAGGCCTCTCAGTATCATGGAAGTTTCAATCAGTTTTCCCCCTTCATCTTTCTAAACTATTGAGTCCTCAACAATTCCACATGAAACAAGCTGTTCATCCCTGGGATCATTTTTGTAAATCTCCTCTGGATCCCTGAAACACCAGCAATTCCTTCCTTAAATAAGGAGCCTAAAACTGCTCTCAATATTCCAAATGCAGTCTGACCAGAGCCTTTTTCAACTTCAACATTGACCACAGCAGAGCTTTGATACGACTGTCCTGTACAGAGAGTTTGCTGCTTCTGCTACTGTGTGGGAATGGCTTTGTCTTTGTTTTCTGTGAGGGTTCTACCAGCAGAACACCAGCTATAACAGTGCACTTGTCTGTTTATCATTTGATTTTGTTGTCGACATTTTTCTGATCAAGTTAGGTCATGTGGAAAATGATTCAGGATAATAATCTTGGATTATATGTTCATTTTCCAGAGCTACATTCTACTCTGAATTCTCAAAGGGGCATTTACAAAAAAAAAAGAGGTAGGCCTTTTTCCCAAAGTGCAAGCTTCACCCCAATGGTTATCAGGAAAATATATTGCAAGTCGTCTTTGTAGACTGATGAAAAACTCAGTTGAGTGGACAATTGTTTTGTGATGCAGAGTGATGCCAACAGCATAGGTTCCATTCCCATCTGAATGAGGTTACTATGAGGACCCACCTTCTCAATCTTGCCCAGCTCCTGAAGTGTGGTGATAATCATCTCTCTAATGAGAGGGCAGCTTATGGTCTTTTGAGACTATGGCAACTTCCATTTTCACTCAGTTATATTGGGTAGTCTTCTTAGAACATTGAGCTGAGAATGTTAAGTTATGCAGCTCCCTCGGAAGTAAATAAATACACCTGAGACAAGGCCCTGGAAGGCAAGTTACACAAGTTACAGAAAGCGTCGACTGAATGGTCTTATCTGAGTGCTTCTTCTTGGATATGGCTGTGCATTTATACCATGTCTAGTATGCCATATAGTGGGGAATTTATATAATACCCAGTATCTAGACACTGGTTGTAAGCTTGTTGAATTTGCTGATGATTAGTAAGGAGAACTGTATGTGTTTTTATGGATTTGTTGAGAGATTTCAATTAGTTCTATAATTGGGCAGAGAGATGGAAAAGTAAATATTGCGCATTGGGAAGTGTTGAATATTAAATTAAAACATTGTTGGCATGGATGTACATTAAAGAAATAAAATGAGCACACTGAGAATGAAAATTGTCATACTCATTCCATTCAATGTTAACAAACTGCTGAAAAACAAATGGAAAAAACATAGAGGTAGGGATTGGACAAATGGAGTTCAAATCCACAGACTCTTTGTTAAAAGCTTTCTGAAATTTTGGTTAGACCTATCTTCACATATATGTGATAGTTTTAACATTGTAAAATGCAACATGACAGCTCTCAGAGGTATTTAAAAAGGTTTGATATTGAGTCACATGGAGTTATTACTTCCTATACAATAAAGTGGATGTACTTTCATCAGAAAAATGCAGAGAAGGTGAGAAGAAAAATCCAAATGAGAGAGGATGGTTCTGCAGTGACAAATCCTAAGTACATCACAAATTTGAATTTAACGTACCAAAAGACCAGCAAAACGTTTGAAATGCTAGTACCTGAGGAAGAAACCAGCAATAAATCTGTGAATATTAATCTTTTACCTCTCCCCTCCAATTGTTTATTACGTTTTGAAACTATAAGTTGTGTAATGCATGCCATCATCTTGCACAAATTCCTTCAAAGTCAAGCATAAACCATACCTTAGTATAATGTGATACTCCTTGTATGCCATTTTATGAACACTGTTTTAAATGGCAGTAATATTAGAGCTGTTGTAGCACCGTGGTAGTGTTCCTACCTCTGAGCCAGGGTTCAGGTCCCACCTGCTCCAGAGATATGTAATAACACCTCTGAACAGGTTGGTTAGAAAATATCTACCCATAGGATTAGACTGTTTCTGAATGTAAGTAGTTAAGAAAACTGAAACCAGAGATAGTGTCAATCAGTTGGAAACCGGTTTCAACATTAGTGGAATTTACACAATTTCATCTGTCATTTCCTCAGTCCTTCATTTTTTGTGTAGAATTAAATCAATCTTTGAATGAAAATGTTCTAAGTTTACTTTTTCCTAGTTTAAGATTATGACCAATGGCCCTTTTTATACCTTATTTTTTCAAGTAATACTTCAAACTTGCCTTACCTGAGCCAATTTGAGTGTGCATTTATTAACAAGATCTTTGCGATCCACAGGAAAGAATGAGCTTTTGTTTTAAGTTTCCTCATCGTACATCCACGTTTCTCATGGAATCACACTTGTTGCTCCTTCTCTAATGCACACGCAGTGTGGTGATGAGAACTGCACATCAGTGCTCTGTGTGATCTGACCAGCTTATGTATAACATCGTACTGCTCTGGTATTTTGAGACTCTTTATCCTCCTTGTATTGTACAGACATTGACACTATTGTTTGACAAGATGTTCTGTGTCTCCTTGTGACAGTTCTGTTCTGCAATCCATGCTTGTACAATCCGTACTGCTTCATTGATCAAATTAAATGTAATTAATATTTTTCTTTGCCAATTTTCATAAATGATAAAAAGGCAGGGTTGAAGTAGATCTTTAGCCATATTATTTGTTTCACAATAGGGGATGACATAGAAGCAGATGTCCAGAGTAAGCTGAAATCAAAGTCTTTATTACAAGCATCGTGCAGGGAGGATTCTTCAAAGAAGAGAAATCTCTTCAGAAATTTCCAACTATAGCAGGCATTCATGCGTGGTTTCAAGGAGGCAGTGTCCCCCATCTGACCAGTATCTCTTCCAACTATCATGTTTGTGTTCTTTTACATTATCTCGTGTTCTGTGTACACACACACACATACAAGCACACGCACACACACACACTCAGACAAAAATGATTTTAAAGCTACAAACCCAGCTTCAGCCTCAGCTAGTGCACCAACTTGTTGAAGGTGGCATGCTGGTTGAGTGAGCAGTACATTACAATAAAAAAGAGTCACTTCTGTGCTTTGACCTCTGCTCATCCCAGGCCCACATCAGTATGTTTTTCTAATCAACCTGTTCAGAGATGTTATTACACACCTCTGGAACAGATGGGACCTGAACCTAAATCTCCTGGACACTATCAATGTTAGCAATCTTTGAGAAGATTGTAGCTCAGGATTGAGGTTCAGATTGTAAGTTTGCTCGCTGAGCTGGAAGGCTTGTTATCAGACATTTCATTACCATGCTAGGTAATATTATCAGGGAACCTCCGGTGAAGCGCTGATGTTATGTCCCACTTTGTATTTATATGTCTTGGTCTGTTAAGGTGGGTGTTATCATTTCTGGTTCTTTTTCTCAGAGGTTGGTAAATAGGGTCCAAATCGATGTGTTCATTGATGGAGTTCTGGTTTGAATGCCAGGCCTCTAGGAATTCCGGTGCGTGTCTCTGTTTAGCCTGTCCTAGGATGGATGTGTTATCCCAGTTGAAGTGGTGTCCTTCTTCGTCTTACGTAAGGATATTAGTGATCGTGGGTCATGTCTTTTGGTGGTAATTTGGTGTTTGTGTATCCTGGTGGCTAGTTTTCTGCCTGTTTGTCCAATGTAGTGTTTGCTACAGTTCTTGCATGGTATTTTGTAAATGACATTCGTTTTGCTGGTTGTTGGTACAGGGTCCTTTAGGTTCATCAGCCACTGTGTATGTTGGTAGGTTTGTGGGCTGCCATGATGTCAAAGAGTTGGAGTAGTCTGGTAGTCATCCCCTAGATGTCTTTGATGTATCTGTGTGTGATGCTTTCCTGTGGATGCCGGTTTGAAATTCTCCATTAACTGTTCGCTCCACTGTGTGACATCTAGGAATGGGAGTTTGCTGTTGTTCTCCTCCTCTTTTGTGAATTTTATACAAATAAGGATATTGTTAATGGTGTTGTAGGTTTCCTTTAATTTATTCCGTTTTGTGATGACAAAGGTATAATTCATATAGCAGACCTAAAGTTTGGGTTGGATATTGAGGAGGGCTGTTCATTCAAGTCTCTGCACGACTGCTTCTGCTAAGAAGCCTGGTATTGGTCATCCCATGGGTTTTCCATTGATTTGTTTGTAGGTCTTGTAATTGAAGATGAAGTGGGTAGTGAGGCACAGATCTACTAGCTTGAGGATGTTATCTTTGCTGATGAAGTTGGTGCTGTCTGGTGTTTTGTGTCCTTGGTTCCTCTATAGTGCGGTCAGTGTTTCTTTGGCCAGGCGGATGTTAATTGATGTGAACAGGGCTGTTACATCAAAGGAGACCATTATTTTGTCCCCTTCTATCTTGGTGTCTTTGGTGTTCAGGAATTCTTGGGTGGACTGAATGAAATAGCATGAGTCTTCTACCAGGTATTTCAGTTTTTGGTGGAGTTGCTTAGCTAGACTGTATGTCGGTGTTCCGGATAGTGAGACTATGGGTCTGAGGGGGGGTGGGGTGGGGGCTCTGGTTTGTGTACTTTAGGTAGTCCGTAGAAGCGGGGTGTGTTGGATCCATCTGGTTTCAATTTTTGGAGATCTGTGTTGTTAATTTGTCCTGATTTATGAAGTTTCTTCAGTGGGGTTGTGACACGGTTTTCAAGCTGTGGAGTCGAGTCTCTCGCCACCTGTTGGTAAGTGTCAGTATCTGCAAGCACTGAGTTCGCCTTTTCAATGTATTGTGTTCTGTTTAGAATGATGATCATACCCTCTTTATCTGCAGGTAGGATTACAATGTTTCTGTCTTTTCTGAGTCCTTCTAGGGCTTTCTTTTCCTGTGTTGAGGGTGTACACTTCCTCCTATCTGCTTAGTTTTGGTGCAGTTGTCTGTTTGATGGTCTGCTGGGTTTCTTTTGTGAGTTTATTGTTTTTCAGAGTTGATTCTAATGCTGCTAAAAAAATCCGTTTTGTCTACATCTCTGTAGTTGTAGTTCACCCCTCTTACTAGGACGGTTTTTTCCATGTCTGTTAGTGGTCGGTCTGATAGGGTTTTAATCCAAGCCTCTGAGTTGTCAGTGTTGTTCTCTCGTGTGAGCTTGTCCAGTTTTTCCTGTAGGGATAGATTTTACATTTTCTTTGCTTGCTGTTGTTTGACACTGATGGCTCATTCTAGTGTGTCTGACCATTCATGGTCTGTCGTATTGGTGTATAAAGATTTTTGGTGTGAAATTTCTCAGTTGTATTTGTGGAGTCTGTTGTGGACATCATTAATTACTTCTCGCAACATTCTGTGGCTGTTCTATTCTGCTATTCTTTTGGCTTGTGGAGTGTGGAGCGGTGGTCTGTATTTGAGACATTTTGGTAGTACTTGTTTCCTGAGGCATTCATGCAGGAGGTACAGCTATTCGCGGGTGGCGTTCTGTCAGATAGAGTCGGCTTCCCATCTTCGGGCTAGTTTTAGCGTGTTGCGCCCGTGGGTGTTTGCGATTTTTGTGCACACTACCACCGTGCCACAAGGGGTCTTTGGGCCCAAATCAGCCATGAAGCTTATTATTGCATTCAGCGGAGTCAATTTGCATGACAGATGATGAAGCAATGGTACCCACCTCCCACAGCATCTTTTGGCCAGTATTTGTCTTTTTTTTAACATCAATGCCACTAACGTCAGCATCCGTGTTCAATTTCCAAACACCGATGGCATGGGGAAAATCGCTTTTGCCCAACATTCAAATCCCAAGCATGATCAATCTGCATGTATTGCAAATAGAAGGGGAAATGCTTGTAAATTTTAATGTCACTACAGTTTACAAAAGCATCTTGTATTTGCCCTACGATGCCTAATTGCCAGGCAATTGTCGGATGCCAGTGACTGTGGACAAGGTGTGCATTCGTCTGGTGGCCATGAATTGTGCCTCATGGTACTGCAGCCTGGTGAGGAACATGGAGACACTTGACAGATAGTGGTGAGGTGAAGTCACAGGTACTTGCTCTGATTTCCATGTGAAGAATGCTCAGTGTGGTCAAACAATCACGAGCCCAAAATTGGGTATTCTAAATTGGCCCACAGTTGGAGAAATCAGGCCTGACAGAAAATTAGTCAAACTAAATTAAGTGGAAGCTAGCAACTATTGGCTGCAGAGAACAGCGAAAATAAAGATCAGAGGTTACAAAGGTTCAAGGAAAACCAGTTACAATCAGTTGGTGTCTAGATATCTTGTGGTGAATGGCAGGATAGCAAACTGCACGTTAATGAGAGATGTCAAGTTAAAGGGGATTATTGCTTGTTGATAACCTTTTATTAATGGGTAACTCATCACTATCTGGTGAGAATCTTGTCGCAACGTCCAGAACGTATTTAAATGATACAGCGCATTGCTCCTGATGTCGAGATAGACCTTGCTGGACTTCCTACACAATTCTGCCATAGCCCCTGTCCTTATAAGGTTCTGCCCCATGTCTTTTATTAGATGTAAAGCGCTTTGATCATCTCAAATTTGTGAAAGATGCTACGTAACTGCAAGATCATCTCTTTTGAATGGAATAAACAAATAATGCAGGAGTTACAGCTTTAAATAAGTGAACATGCTTAAAGACTTGTGTTAATGCCACATGTAATCATGTGTCTCAAACATGTTAGTCTTTTGCTGAAACTGATTGCTTTGATATTGACTTATGTGTGAGTTATTTTGCGCACTGTCCCACTTCTGGCAGAGAAACAAATGACTTGATAATCACCCAACCATGAAGTTGTAAGAGAATGAAAAGGAGGTGAAATGGCAGTGTTGACCATTTCAATTGATAATGCAGCATATGGATGCCAATCTAGCATGTCTTGAGCATTCACAACACTATCACAGAATCCCTACAGTGTGGAAGCAGGCCATTTGGCCCATCAAGTTCACACTGACCCACACCATTCACTACCCTACCCTATCCATGTAACCCTGCATAACCCATGGCTAATCCATCTTTGCACTGTGGGAAGAAACTCATGCTGACACTGGGAGAGTGTGCAAACTCCACACTGACATTCATCCAAAGCTAGAATCAAACCCAGGTCGCTAGCACTCTATACCAGCATCCCCACAATGATGGCATTGCAGCAACAGCCTTAGTACTGAACACCAACAACTGCCAATCTCCGAGCACCATCCTACAACTCATCCGCTTTAACCTCAACCTCAACCACAACATTTTCACCTTTGACAATTGGTTCTTCATCCAGACACAAGGAACAGCCATGGGACTGACTTTGCACCCAATGTGTCAACATTTTTATGCACAGGTTCAAACAAGACTTCTTCTCTATGCAGGACCTCCAACCA